>NW_020439059.1:46735-51623 GCF_000699045.2 Agrilus planipennis | reverse complement strand
TAAACTTCGCATTTCCCTAAAACTAGAACAACCCACATCCTTAACTATTTGCGAAGAGTAATCTAATCTAGGTCTACCTCTACCCCTCCTAACTCCTGTTTCTGCCTCTAATATGTCTCTGACTAGACCTTCATGCCTAAGCTTGAGCTTTAAATATAAATTAAATTAAATTTCACTCTCTTACATCTACACTAGTAACAAACATTCACGTATTAATATATAACATTACTTCAAATTACTAAATTAAACAAGTAAAAGTTAGATATATAAGAAGTGCCAAAAACCATCTTCCAAGAACCAAATGAAGATATACACATTAGTACAATCACATTTGAAATTATAAATTTATATTTTTGATTTTATTTTATTTTTTTTTGAAGTAATATTTTCTGATATTAACCATTTTTTAAATATAAATTTAAGAGAGATAGAGCAATTAAGTGTCTTAATGTAATTTGGAAGATTATTGTAAAGTTGAATTACTTTAATAAAACTATCTTTTCTACCTACGTATAAACTAGTAATTTCGATTTTTCCCTTTAGAAAATTTAATTTTTAAATAATGCTTCTGACAAGAAAATTAATATTACTTACTACCGTCAACCCCCTTTATATTATCATTATTACATTAATTATAATTCGCGGAATATGGTATATAATACCAAGACAATGAATTTTAAATTTACATTGTACTTGTGACAGTTTTTAATACGGTTTTTGTGATTCGTACACCAAGCGTATCAATTCTGTACAAAAATTCCCAAGTTTCTTTTGGTATACTTTAGCTGGTTGTTTATCGCATCATTGAACACAGTTTTTATTAATTAGTTCATTTGACTGTGGTTAAATATTTCGTAAAGGAACGCACTTCGTTCAATAAAATAACACGATATTAACAATGACCTTTGGAAGGTTTTGCCTTTTTGTCAATGTAAAAATTTACCATGCAAGGTTTCCCTAATCTAATCAAAGCGCTCATACAAAAAAAAAGTTAACGAGACTTGTACCATGGGAAAGTTTTTTGCCAAAAAGAGAGAAAGCTAGACAAGACTTAATTTTAATTTGTTAGTATTGTACTTTTGTACTATTTGCCATAATCTTATGATGATCTGGTCCAATGATAGTTATACTGTTAAAGAGTTAAAGTAAGTTCTACTATACGATGTCATTATTCAAATAAAAATGTGCTCCTTACGTGAAAAACCCATAAAAATGTGCGATGTAGAAAGGTACATGTAATACAGTGCGATGATTTCATAAAAATAAATTAAACATGTTTAAAGTGCTTGCAATAATTACCATCTTTTTTTTAACTCGTAAGTATATTTATTATTTGATAAGAAAAAGATTGTTCATCACAATTACTTTGACGACGTCATCGAAAATTTTTTGTTGTTCTTGAACTAATTAAGATGTAATGATGAACTTTTTTTATATATATATATAATCTTTTTGTTTATAATGTATTAACATTATACTTTCATTGAGAGGTTTTATACCCTACCTACTAATGAGTTTTTAATGTTTCTTTACTTGTGAATGTACAGGGCGAATACTAAATTACTTGTCGTAATCTGTAAAAAGGTACCATCTAGTTTTAGCATAATTAATAAAATATAATTCCTTCCAGCTTGCTTAACAACATTCGAATTAAAACTAAACATTCGCCTATTAAATAAAATAATCGAAGACATTCTGAGCATAGTATACGGGGTGGAAATATTTGAAAAAACTGCATGCTCTTCTGTGAAGGACCATCATATCAAAATTTATCTGTCGACATCATGGACCCCTGAGAAGGAATACATTCTTACCCCTAGCAATCTAGATAATCTCACCCATTTTAATATATCGCTCGAGACCAAATTTTTAACCCACGGATGGTTGTCCGGGGCCAAAGTGGACTGGCTGATAAATATGAGAGACGCTTACCTAGAAAACGGTCAATACAACGTATTAACTCTGGGTTGGGAGGAATATGCAGTTGGCAGATATTCATATTCGAAATGCTTTTTAAATAAGGTAGCAGAAAGGGTTGGTCATTTTTTATATGACTTAAAGCAGATAACTTCACTAAATTTGAACGAAATTCATCTAATAGGACATTCCCTTGGTGCTCATTTATTCGCTCTAGCTTCGCAAACAACCTTTCGATTAACAGGTAAGTTAAATATAAAATGTTAAAAATTTATGTAAATGGAAATTTTAACATTTACGGTTAAACATACAACGCGATAATTAAACCCTTTAAAGAATTTTGCTATGTATGATATGCGTATGAGCATTACAAAATGCATAACACACGGAATAGAAAAAGAAAACTGCTTATAAACAGTGCGAAGATATTTAAAGTGGAATTTTTTCATAAGGTTTTAATTTTTTACTTTGTAAGGAAGTATGAAAAACAACAACATTACTATTGGGATCCGTCAAATGGGCGTACACCATCTGGTGGCAAAATTTATAACTCGAATGAGGGAAAAATTTATATAGGAACTGTGCACGCAAATTGTAAAATTGTTTATTAAAATAATAAAACACGTTAAAAAAGTAAAAATTTTTTTGATGATGGAGTCGACGAAGTTTTCTTCTAAAGTTAAATCAAATAAAAAGTTAATATGTTCAGTGAAAAGCTGCAATAGCACTTCAGACATAGATCTTCACTCTTCACCTACATTAACTACTTTCCAATAAAAACTAACCGTTTTATATATGTAAAAAATATATTCGGAAAATTAGAGAAAAAAGTAAACTAATAGAAGCTTGGATGAAAGCAGTAGGTATCAAAGAAGTGAATTCCGGAATAAAAATTTGTTCACGTCATTTTAATGCACATGATTATATTTCAGCAAGTATTTACCATCAGCCATAACCTTAATATTTAAAACTAGAATCATACTAAAATTATAAAGTGAGAAATTATTTATTCCTGTGTAATTGATTTAACACAATTCTAATGATACGATATAAGTATTTTGAGGTTAAGAACCTACCTGCTGCAATACAACAAAGTTGCAATAATGTGTTTGCAACGTTCTCTTAAATCGGCTTTGCACGTGCAAGTCATTGATATGATATTGCTTAAATCACCCAGAATCACCTCACCAATTATATAACGTGAATCACTTTTTAAATCCGAAGTTTGTAAAAAGTAGGCAGTAAACTTGACGGAATTTGAAGGCTAGCTTCCGGATTTGTTATTTCCGAATTTTATAATGTGATTGGCATTAAAAACACGCTCACCTTCAACGAAATTTCCTTTCCGAGGCTTTGTGTCAGCCCAATCACATATTGTGTCAATACTTATCATTTTATCGTAATTTAAAAACTTGGAAATTGCACGGTACACTATAGGAACTACGATAAATTTTCCCTAATCGGCGCCATGTTTTTAGGCTCCTCCCATTTGAAGGATCCCAGTAGATCAGGGTTGAGCAACACGCGACCCGTTAATTATGTTTCTGCGTCCCGCCAAGCATTTCTAAAATTGAATTTATTTTATACGAAAATGTTTTCCTCGCTATTTAATATCGATGTGGATACGGTTCTCGAAGACTTTCAAATGGAAGTGATTGACAAGCAGAATAATACCGATTTAAAAAATGTATTTTTCTCAGTAAACATAAAAACTTTTTATAAATCGTATGTGAGCCCTGAGAATTTTCCGCTTTTGACGAAAAATGCAAAGCAAATGATGTCTCTGTTCAGAAGTACGTACGTTTGCGAACAATTATTTTCAAGCAAGAAATAAATCAAAAATGACCACCGATCAGGACTAAGTGATGCACGATTAGAAAGCTGCGTACGTGTAACTGCCTCATCAATTTCGGTTGTTATTGATCAGCTTGTATCGAAAAAACAGTACCAAATTTCCCGTTAAAAATTTCAAGACAATTCCTTTTATTGTTATTTTCTTGTTTGTTTTTATTTTGCATTAAAATTTGTATATTTAATCATTTACGCATACCTGTAAATTTTAACGTAAGTGAATATCCAAAAATTGCAAACGAATTATTTACCAAGGAAAATATCGATCAATCTGCCAGCAAGTGTGCGGTGNATTTTATGTGCGGCCCGCCAAAAAATTTTAAAATTTAAATTGGCCCGTTGATTAAAAAGGTTGTTCACCCCTGCTACAGATAATAAGAAAGGGTGGATCCAGAATCAATTCTTGGCGAGAGGGCGGGGTGGACGGGACTTTTTCTAAACTCTAGAAATATTATTGTTTTTGAAACAGTATTTGTGTAGCGTTTTAAATAATAGTAAAAAAATTTGACTCCTTCAATAACAAAACAACTCTCACGAAACAAAAAAATATCCGTCCAAATGATTTCATTTATTGCATTAAAAAATCTTGCAGTTTCTATAATGATTTCTCCATTACATTTACATATGTGCTTTTTTTGGTTAAAAATAAAGGCAGTCATTTTTTTTATTTTTGTTTTTTCAATGTTCAGGAATCAGGGGCAAATTTTCTATTTCCAATTTTTCTCACACAACCGTTTTGACATATTACTAAAGTAATCTTTGTCATACAACTCCTGAGGGAAGGGTATTTCCCCTTTGGATCCGCTACTCTATTATCTAGTCTCTAGTGTATAAACATATAGGTTGCCGTTATGTACGGACTGCATTACAGTGTAAACTCTTTATAACGTCACTCGATTTAATTCCTTAAAACGTCGAAATTGCTTGACTTTGGTTAGTTTACATTATTTTCTATACAATATTACACTCTATACAACGTCACGCTCACTCTATTTAACGACAACAATGCGGCATTATAAATCATTAAGCAGTACTTTCTAAGTTGCCGAAATAGATAAGAACTGCAGCTGTGTACGTTGTTGAAGAAGACGATCCTGTCCCTCCACCAAGCATCAAACAA
>NW_020439059.1:29733-44905 GCF_000699045.2 Agrilus planipennis | reverse complement strand
TCTTTATAACGTCACTCGATTTAACGACAAACTCCTTAAAACGTCGAAATTGCTTGACTTTGGTTGGTTTACATTGTTTTCTATACAATATTACACTCTATATAGCGTCACGCTCACTCTATTTAACGACAACAATGCGGCATTATAAATCATTAAGCAGTACTTTCTAAGTTGCCGAAATAGATAAGAACTGCAGCTGTGTACGTTGTTGAAGAACACGATCTTGTCCCTCCAACAAGCATCAAACATGCACTTGATGCAGCGAAACTATTAAGAAAATACTTTTTATATAATCAAATTGATCCAGCAGTATCTTAAGATATGAGTAAGATACATAAGAAACTACAATTAAAATACTGGAGCAGCAAAAAAACATCAGACGAAGATGACAGGCTATACGCAATGTATGAATAATAATGTGTACTATATTGGTGAATGCATATTGTTATAGAATAGTAAAATAATATCTTTTATTTCTCTCCATTTAACGACCACTCTTTATAACGCCGAAAAATGTTCAGTCCCTTAAGTGTCGTTATATAGAGTTTACACTGTATTATTATACTACAATACATGACCCAACCTTTTTGGAACTAGAACAGATGGATTTAGAATATTTTCTTTTTAATATCGTAATTTAAGGTGGACAAAAAATTGGAAGAATTACAGGATTGGATCCAGCAGGTCCAATGTTCTGTCAACCTCACCTTCAAAAAGCCGATAAAAGATTATCCGAAGATGACGCCCTTTATGTGGATATCATACACACAAATGGGGGTGAATTTGGCTGCAGACAAACAATCGGGCATGCTGACTTTTTTCCAAACTGTGGCACAAAACAACCGGGTTGTTCAGAATTTAGCATAAGACTGATAGATATAGCTAACACGTTTAATAGGTTCTTCGATTCTAGTAAGTCTGCTATTTAAAAAATTTCCTACATTTTCGTTTTTTATTCGTATTATAAAATTTCAAAATACGTTTTGAAATCATTTTTTTTTTAAATGTATGTTTTTGCTTTAATATCTGCGTTACGCTATTAACGGCCGTCATTGATCGAGCAGACTGTAATGTTAAAAAAAAAACCTTAATATTATTTGTTCACATTTTCACAATGCCTGAAAACTTATTCTTTAATGAACTAGGTTTTACACGCTGCTTTGCTCGCGTTGGTGTCCTAAATACGCGTCAAAAATCACCAATGACCACATAAAATTATTTTTTTTCTATCCCTCGGGAACAGTATTTTTTCTGGATAAAAGATACCCTATGTCCTTTTCTGTACTACTGACGATATGTGTACAAAATTTCATAATAGGTTTTACCATATAAAACTAATTTTTCTATCCCTCGGAAACAGTATTGTTTTTCTGGATAAAAGGCACCCCATGTCCCTTTCTGTGCCCCTCACAGCCCCACAATGTGTGTACAAAATTTCATGATAGGTTTTACCCGCGGCTTCGCTCGCATTGATGTCCTAAATACATATCAAAGATCATCTACGATTACATAAAACTAATTTTTCTATCCCTCGGAAACAGTATTGTTTTTATGGATAAAAGGCACCCCATGTCCCTTTCTTTACCCCTCGCAGCCCCACAATGAGTGTACAAAATTTCATGATAGGTTTTACCTGCAACCACATAAAACTATTTTGTTTTGGGTACCATCCCTGTTTGGGTGCCTTAAGTTTAATTTTTCCGAAATAAAAAATTAAAGCAACCTAGCAGAAGCCCTACATATTATTGCTACAATTGAAGTAATATCTGATTGATTAATTAAATTATTACATAAAGGCAAGATAAACAATTCGAAAATATTGCTTTTTTAGTTATGTGCAGTCATGGAAGAAGCCATCAGATGTGGATTGAAAGTATTATAAATAATGGGTTTATAGCACAAAGGTGTAATCATTGTTCCTTATTCGAAATGGGCCTTTGTGATACAAGCTATATTACGTTTATGGGGGACGTACTGTCAGAGGATGCCATAGGAAAGTTCTATCTATCAACTTCAGATAAATCACCGTACTCGACAAGAAACAATCCTCAGACAAATAAATTTACCAGTTTTAATTTTGACACTGGACAAAAATAATAACTCTGTAACTGTCTGATTTTTTTTGTATCAAATAAAACAATATTTCGTTTTTTGTATTTTTTCAATATTAACACGAAAATATTAATAATTTAATAAAAACGCTCAAGCTGTTTCAAAGAATTTTTTTCACACCCCTACCTGTACCTACAACGCAAACGAAAAGATACGCTCAAACATAACGAAGTATTATTGATGTTATTCTAAGCCGTGCCAAAAGAGACTGACAATTGCTTTAAAATAAGAAAAAACCGGAACAGTTAGTCCAAAGGTATTTCAATTATTTTGCGTTATTGCTATCGACACCATTAATTATCTTTGCACTACAATGTAACAAACAACTTTACTTATTCGAACAATTCTGTCCATCGATCAATGAAAATGAGAGCTTATAAAAACCAAATTTGCAAGACATCAACACTGAGTATCGTCAAAAAGAAGAACAACAATGAATTTTGTCTTTGTGAAATTATATCTCATTGTTGCGTATCTCGCAAAACTTTGTAAGTACATTTGTAATATTTTTTTACTGCTAAAGTCTGTAAATTTTAAATCTTTAATATCATTAAATATATGAAAAATCCTATGACATTGT
Organism: Agrilus planipennis; assembly: GCF_000699045.2. Taxonomy (NCBI): domain Eukaryota; kingdom Metazoa; phylum Arthropoda; class Insecta; order Coleoptera; family Buprestidae; genus Agrilus; species Agrilus planipennis. The sequence continues at coordinate 42,213 of NW_020439059.1, read as the reverse complement.
TAGTTACTTAATAGTGGATTAATATGCAATATTAATTTGAAATCATTTTTTCGATTTTTTATTTACCTACTACAAACTACCTCAAATTAATGAGGGAAAAATTGTTGCTGTTGTCACACCCCCGCCGGGAATCGAACCCGGGACCTTTGGCTTTACGCACCAATGTTCTAACACTAAACTATGAGAGGTGACAACAGCAACCACGACCAACCGACCTACAAGGTTAACGATCCGTCGATTTTNTAAATTATATGTATGTTTAATCATAGTATATTCAGTATATAGTTACATTAGTTCGACGGATCGTTAACCTTGTAGGTCGGTTGGTCGTGGTTGTTGTTGTCACCTCTCGTAGTTTAGTGGTCAGAACATTGGTGAGTAAAGCCAAAGGTCCCGGGTTCGATTCCCGGCGGGGGTGTGACAACAGCAACAATTTTTCCCTCATTAATTTGAGGTGGTTTGTAGTGGGGTAAATAAAAAATCGAAAAAATGATTTCAAATTAATATTAATATTTCATTCACGAAAGAAAAACAACAATTTTCACGCAAGGAAGACTGTTCCAAAGTTAAATATTTCACAAATCAATTTTTAGATCATTCTGAGAGTTATGATTGCAAATCCAAAGACGTACAAGAAATGATGTATTTAATTGACACTGTATTTACACCATCTACTAACTTTTCCAACATTAATAATAATCAAGCTAATTCTTCTTTGATAACATTTGCCGTTTATACTCTCACCGATTCCAAAAATCCTTCATACTATTATGGAAATACTACTGAAGTAAATTTAAACCGTTCAAAAGAAACCAAATTCATTGTCCATGGTTGGAGTGAATCAGGCAATAAAACATGGGTGAAAGACATGGTAAAGGCATATTTCCAAACAAACAAAGACTATAACGTTATTGTAGTCGACTGGTCTTATTATGCTGAAATAACATACTCAAAATCGATATTTTATGTAGCCAGTATAGGGAAAATTGTTGCCAATTTTATAACTTTGGCTCAACTACCACTAGAAAAAGTACACGTCATAGGATTTTCACTTGGAGGGCAAATAGCAGGACACGTTGGAAAAAATATACAAATGCTTCAAGGTACACAGATTGACGAGACAAACCGAGTTAATATTCAATTCCCTGACATAAAATCAAAATGACTGTTGATATTTTTTTATAAACAATAAATACTTTATAATACCAGACCACAGCAAAATGTAAAAAACCTTTTTATTTTAAACACGAAAAATAATTAAAGCTGAATGTTGACTAATAAGTTTTTGTCTTTAAAATGTTAGACAACAACAACACAATACCAAAAACCCTTATTGATATAACTTTTAATTTAAATACCATTAAATAAATAACCTAGAAGGGTTTATTGTCTATAATAAAGAATTTTAGGTCGCAAGTTGGGTCGAATTACAGGTTTAGACGCTGCAGGACCTTTGTTCTGTTTTAAAAATCTGGTGGACAAAGATAAAAGAATAAACGCAGACGATGCCGAGTTTGTGGATGCAATTCATTCAAACGGAGGTGTTTTTGGATGTCTTTACAATTACGGAACGGCTGATTTTAGACCAAACTGTGGAACACAACAATCAGATTGTTTGGTAGAAACAAACAAGAGAAACGGCTCCTTTATCGACAAGTTTATTAATGACTGTAAGTTAAATAACACTTTAACATTTTTTTTTATCGTCGCATGCCGGCAGATACAAGGTCATAGGCTCAATTAGTTTAAACATGCACTTTATCTGTAAAATCAGTTTAGCAAACAAGCGTTTTGTTGGCGAATTTTTAGAATTTTTCTGTATTTTCCGATTATTTTTTTTCATTAAAAATAAACAATGTATCACTGTTCTTTTTACAATTTCCACTGCGAATTTAAGGTTTATAAAATATCAGCAATAGTCTCTAAAAAATTATTATCACTACAATAATTTATTGTACCTATAAGGGGCCATCCATAAATTACGTCACACGAATTTCATGATTTTTTGACTCCTCTCCCGTCCTTGTCAAAGCTGGTCGCATTTGTGAGACTCGCCCCCCCTTCCTAGTGTGACGTCACATATTTTGCAATTTTTACACCTAGAAATTATTGAATACTGTTTTAACACGTAGATTTTGAAAATTTTGAAATGTGACGTCCCGTAATTTAGGACCCCCCCCCAACCCCTTGTCACACAATGTCTAACTTCGTCGACCCCCTCCCTACCCCTTAACGTGTGACCTAATTTATGCATGGTCCCTAAGAGGACTATGTACAATAAACTAAATAACACTCAAAATGTTAGTTGAAGCATAAACTAGGTTTGAAATAAATATAAAGGAGACTGTGGCGTATTCATAAACAAAAAGAAAGGCCTTACCCTTGTCTTCTGATTAGTTGGGGTAAGATTTTTTTTTTTTGTTTATAAACTAGGTTGGACAACATCAAAAACCAGCAAAAAAAGAGGCCAATTTTCCGATTCGGACTCACTAAATTAGAGGTTGAGTTTTGGAAAGCTTAGGTCAGGGCTGGGTAGGGTATGCTAGATTGTGGCGTAAAACTCCTTCTATGCACAGGGGTTTCCCTATCCCTCTCAAACGCAAAGCTCCAAATATAGTACTTGTTGATAAAATGAGTTAAAGCTTTCCAGAATGGCATCACTCGGTTCCCAATGCAGTGGATCCAAATCGGAAAATTTGCAAAAAAAATCTATATAGTTTTTGAAGTGATCACGTTCGCTTAGATTTTCAGAATCTTAGAAAAAAAAAACAAATGTAAATAAACCGAGTTATAGTCTGAACTGGAATCACGGAAGCCAGTGGTGTCGGCAAGCGGCGATAAAATTTTTCTCTTGTACCTACTATGTCTACATATAAGACTTCTTTATCGCACTCATTTAAAGTCTAAAATTCCTGTCTGGTAATTATTTAAAGTCGTCGTATTCGTTTCACATGTTCCACATATTTTAAATATGAGCTTCTTAATAAATCATATATAAAAATTATGAAGTGTCTAAAGTATATTTTTTGAGTACAGTAAATAAATGAATTCAAGGCAGTTTGGTAATACTTTAAAAGTCGTCAAAATAGTCTGGGATTTTAATTTATGGATTATAAATAAAAAATTAAAATAATTCTACGGTGTCTGGGGGACATTTTTTTGGATTAACTGGCTGACAACTTAATATCACAAAATTTCTTATTAAAATTATTAAATAAACGCCCTCTAAACTCTTCAATCTACATTCAGTAAAATAATGTAGTATTTACTTATTATTTTCTATAATATAACTAAATACCTTCCCTAAATTCGTTGTGTCAACGTGGATGAAAATCACGATCATCCACCGCACAGGCCAGACCTCGCACCGAATGATTTTCATAACTTTCAATAATTAAACGCTTTGTTGTCATCAAAACACTTCAGAATTGTGTTAATTCATACCTGATATCACTTCTATGAAAAGGGCATTGGAAAACTGGCGCCTCCATCAGAGATGTGATTTAAAATGCAAATATAAAATTAAAAATACCTATTTTTATCTTGCATTTAAATAGTATTGTATTTTATTTAAAATACTTTTTTAANTAAAATACTTTTTTTGTCGTTAAAAGTTTTGCTAGTGTCACCGTTTAAACATTATATAAAATAATGAATGAAAGTTGGTCACATTGGCCATTAAAATCTTAAAAAAGTGACAAAGAGACACTAATTCTTTAATTGAAGAGCCCAAAAAATTCTAAACTCCTTGGAAATGAATAATCTAAAATATTGTATCGATATTGTTTTCCGGGTTCATTGTCATGGTCCATGGAATTTTGAAGTTTTAAATTGATTTCGCGAGGAACTACGAAATTCTATGAATTACGACAAAACAGCCCCCAAAACATTATCGAATTGATATACGTCAGCTGTGTAAAATTGAAAACTACAAGATATTGTGGTGTGCTAATAAAGGCCTATAATCCAAAATTCTTAGAAAACAAATCGAAAAACTTCGCTTATTAGATGAATCCAAGCTAAAGAAACTATGGATTCCATTTTTTTCTCTTATTACAATGTGCAAAAGATCAGAAACAAAATAATTGATGTTGATTTTATATCAATAAAATTATTAGCAACCCTATTTTGTATCTGATTTTTCACGTTAAACAAATTATTTTGGCATTAGTGTCTTTGTTCCAATTAAAATGGACGACAAAGGTAAATAAGGAAACATATAGCATGATTTGTTGCTGAACTGAAAAAAATATAACATAAAGATAGAATAACTATATCTCAATCACTTTTAACAAAAAAATATGAATCATACTCAATTTTCGCAGCTGGCGATATAGTGCAAACACATCTATTAGTCTAGAAAAACTCCAGTATTTAAAATATGAGCAAATACCTGCAAGATTCTCTTAAAAAATATTTTATACCTACTTAAGTAAATGTAGAAAATTAAATGGGTACTACAAAAAAGTATTTATTTGAAAAAAGTATTTTGAAAATACGTATTTTGCATTTAGCATTTAAAATACAAAAGAGAAATCTATTTTGTATTTTACATTTGAAATAACAAATCAAAAAACTATTTGCATTTTGTATTTAAATACTTTTAAAAAATCATTTTGCACATCTCTAGCTTCCATATCACAAGTGTCTTAATCGTTTTAATAAAATCATTTTGTTATATATCTACATATGTGTCTCTTTGTAAAAAAAAATTAGCTCTGCATATATTTCATTTAACTGCAAATAAAAGTAATGTTAACGATTCATTACTCATATTACATTTTTCATTATAGTAAACAAGACACTTATTGACGAAATTGTGACGTACAAATAAGTGTGTGAAAATTTCCAATTTATTGTATACCGAATGGCTGAAAACACTTAATCATTTACTTTTTAGCTTACTGTAATCACTACAGCAGTACCACTTACTACGTCCAAAGTATCTACGACAAAAATAAATTTTTAGCTAATAAATGTGCAAGTTGTGACAACTATCGAAAACACATTTATGACACCACAAGCAATAGTTCAGAGGAATACATGGGAGAATATTGTTCAAAACATGCATCGGGAAATTACTACTTATCGACCAACAATTTAAACGATTAAACCGAAGTGTTTATGTTTGAAGATAATTAAGATATTCTTATAAGATTGTAACTGATGTTCATTTAATTAAAAACCAATTTAATTATTTGTAAAAATCATTTGTGCGTTATAAACAAAAAAAAAACAAATAACGATGAAGATAAAATTCTTTTTAATTATTATTATTANGAGGTTTCACTCAAATTGATGTCCTAAACATATACCTCGAGAATAGTATTTTTTTTTCTAGATAAAAGGTACCCTATGCCCTTTTTGTACCCTTACAATTTGTGTACGAAATATCATGATAGGTTTTATCCGAGGTTTCACTCAAGTTGATGTCATAAACACCTGTCGAAGTTCATCCATGACTACAAAAAACGAATTTTCCAATACCTTGGAAACAGTATCTTTTTTTCTAGATAAAAGGTACCCTGTGTCCTTTTCTGTATCTTTGACAATTTGTATATAAAATATCACGATAGGTTTTTCTCGAGGTTTCACTCAAATTGATGTCCTAAACATATACCTCGAGAATAGTATTTTTTTTTCTAGATAAAAGGTACCCTATGCCCTTTTTGTACCCTTACAATTTGTGTACGAAATATCATGATAGGTTTTATCCGAGGTTTCACTCAAGTTGATGTCATAAACACCTGTCAAAGTTCATCCATGACTACAAAAAACGAATTTTCCAATACCTTGGAAACAGTATCTTTTTTTCTAGATAAAAGGTACCCTGTGTCCTTTTCTGTATCTTTGACAATTTGTATATAAAATATCACGATAGGTTTTTCTCGAGGTTTCACTCAAATTGATGTCCTAAACATATACCTCGAGAATAGTATTTTTTTTTCTAGATAAAAGGTACCCTATGCCCTTTTTGTACCCTTACAATTTTTGTACAAAATATCATGATAGGTTTTACTCGAGGTTTCACTCATTTTTTAAATACGTGTCAAAGATCATCTAGATAAAATAAAACTAATTTTTGTATACCTCGAGAATAATATCGTAGGTGATTTATTCAAAGAGAGGCATCATTTTTTGAATAATACGACGTGAAATAGGGAAATGTAAATACATATTCACTCGATCGCTCCTTTTAAATTTTTATCTCATAAAATTTCATTCATGCCGAATAAAAATTTTTAAAAGCATTCCTTATTAACCATACATGACGCTTTTTTAGGCCTAAATGCATGTTAATCTTCTGTTATATAAATTTATATTAACATAAATAAATAGTAATTATGTTGCAACACCTTTTTATCGTCATATATAAAGAATATCATAAGCCAGACGTTTTCATATTGTAATATAAAATAATTTTTAAGCAAATTTAGTCAAATCGCTTTCACATACTGAATATTGAGTTTTGAAATCCTCGAACGTGATTTATTTTATCTTTACTGACGATCATGTTCCATAGGAGTACATAGAAAAGAAATTGTGAACAAATTTTCGAAACTATGACCCTCTTCAAGTTTTTGCTAAGCATACTTGGTAAGTACAATAACTATTATTTATTTTCAAAATGTCATACGTGACAGTAATTGAATTAAAAATTTGCCTGCATTTTTTAAGTTCACACGGTAAATTGATTACGACAGGTGTTTATAGAAATGAAGAACAAACTTTTTCTACTTTTCTTAAATTTCTTATTAGTTTTAAAATACCTAATTGAGTTTGCTTAATTGCTTTTTGAAATAGCATCAATAGTAAAAACTACCAGTAATTACATTGTATCAATTGCATAAACATATTCACACTTCTACAAATAGGTCCGCATATTTATTCTTTAATTAGTTATTTTTAAATACCTAATGCAATTTACAAACAAGACATTTCTACGAAAACTAATATAAAAAGAATACCTATACGGAATAGTTTAAATCTATTTCAAAATTTTTGTTGCGCATAGATAGGTGCAGTACGTAAGCGCAATATTATCTACATAGGTGATAGTTGCAAGCAGACGTTTGAACAATAAACATTTTACCGGGGAATAAGGATAAAAAAATATATAATATTATGACTATTAGATTCTCGATGTTATTTTTAATCTTTGCAGACGTGTCGACAATTCGTGAGTATATGTTTTGGTACCTAAACAAAGTTTTTTAACGACACTTTTCGATTTTTCCGCAAGTTTCAGTTTTATCCAGAAACTGTGGCGATTGCAACTTCCTAGAGGATATTTTTAACATACTCGAAGAAGAACTGGAACCTGCTGGCAATTGTTCTTATTACATAGCCGAACCCTCTTTAATACATTACGAAGTTTACACGTCCAAAGACCCTAAAAAGCCGAGCATCTACTCAGGAGAGAGTTCGAAAATAAATTTAGACACGTCGAAAGAAACTAAATTTATTGTTCACGGTTGGGCCGAATCCGGTAATCAAACATGGTTAAAAGAAATGGTCCAAGCGTATTTCAACACTAACCACGATTACAACGTGATCGTAGTAGACTGGTCTACTTATTCTATTCAGTCATATCCAAAAGCTGTATGTTATGTACCCACCGTTGCTGAAGCAATAGCTAATTTTATAAGCCACGCTCAATTACAACTAGAAAAAGTACATGTCATTGGACATTCTCTCGGAGGACAAGTTGCAGGATATATTGGACAAAATGTGCAGGTTTTGCATAGTACGTTTAATGAACTTGTGAAAATTGCAACGAATGATTTACGACGGACTGTTTCTTAGGGGGGAAAAAACTGAGACGAATTACAGGTTTAGATGCTGCTGGACCATTGTTTTGCTTCCCTTTTTTGGTGGACGTAGACGAAAGACTGAGTTCTGATGACGCGGAATTTGTGGACGCTATACACACGAACGGAGGCGTTTTTGGGTGTTTCCCCGACTACGGAACTGTCGATTTTAAACCGAATTGTGGGACACGTCAAGCAGGATGTCCACGGAACGCATTGGAATCAGCTTTAGCTTCTTTAAAAATTAGTGCCTTTAACGAAATAGGTAAGTAAATGTAGTTATTCACGCCAAATCATACACCCTTCCATTTTTCGGTTTTGAATTTTTTTCTTGAGTTGAGAGTAACTAGCGTTGCCACCTTTTCAGGCTTTACATAAAGTATTTCTCGACTAAAAGGTTCAAAAGAAAAAGTACTCAGCATAAAAATAAAGTACTTTATTTTTTGTTTTTAAAAACATATTTTTTCTTACACCTAGCAGCCAGTAACAAACTGCTGTTGCTCTTGAATACATTAATAGCCTCTAAACACGGCAAACAAAGATTTAAGTAAACTCAAAGTTCATTAATAAAATAATTCGAATAAAATAATTCGAAGTGGTCTGTATTCTGTGGAAACTGCCAGACGCGGATCGCGATTTCGATCATTTTGGATCTCATCAGCGCGTCGCAGACAGCTCCGACAGAACACAGACCAACTTTTACCTGCTGTCTTAACAGTGCGTTTCAGAAAATACTACAAACGGCACAGTGAACGCCATCTGTAGCACGATGCTTTCAAAGTTCATTTTTAATTAGTTTTAATGAAGCTTTATCCCTGTCGTCCCGCCACTTTGCGTTCATAACAGAGAATACTCTTTCTGTAAATGCTGAAGTGGCCGGAACGGATAGGAAAAGTGACACTACTTTGAACAGATTTGGGAAATCAGGTTGTTCCGTAAATTTGGCTTGCCATTTTTCTGTGCAATATTATTGATGTAAAAATACTCTGAATTTCGAATAATCGCTTACAAAATTACAAGGTTTACTTAAGGCCTTAAATAAAGTATTTTTGCGTACTTTATGTGTCTTGTAAAGTATAACGTACGCACAGTCGAAATAGAGTACAACACTTTATAATAAAGTACGGGTGGCAACCCTAACTGTAACAAACGACGAGTTCATGTATTGAAAATTTTGGTCCATATGTTGGCCCATCCTGAATATTAGCTTGACCTAACGTAAAATTTAAAACTAGCAGCGACTTTTTGCATTTGTTAAGTCTGAAGATGTTAATCGCACATGGCGACAAAACGTCTGGATTTAACACTTCATTCAGACCAAATCATATATTCTCCCATTATTTAAATCAGTTAGGTACATGGACTTATAAAGTTTCGCTGCCAGCATCATTTTAAATTTTCATATTATGTTTGGACCCGCTTTTTATTCACTTTCAGAACTACTATGGAATATGCCTATTGTTTCAAAGTATCGAGTTATATCAGAACCAAATAGGTTAGATATTTTTTTTTTTTTAAAAAAATCAGAATTTACTAATTTTCAGTCTTTTTGTTCAAACAAAAAAACGACTCGACCGAATATTACGTAATTCTTTTCGGATCATTTTGCTTCGATCGGCACTTCAGCGAAGTCGATATCATTTTTTGTTCGCGCGATATTGATCAATTGTTCTAAAATATATATGCGTGTGTGCAGCGTGCGTACATACGTGATCATCAATATCGCGTGAACTAAAAATGATTTCGATTTCGTTAAGATGCCGATCGAAGCGCATTAACGACAATATGAGTCGAAAAGATTTATATAAAATCCACAAAACAAACAAAAAGACTGAAAATTAGTAAATTCTTGAAATTTTTAAAAAAATTTTATCCAATATAACTCGCTACTTTGAAATAAATAAGATATCTTTATCCAGTACCTATACAACACGCTACTGAAGTGAAACTTCTTCAAACACACAAACATACCGGGATAGGGGTTAAGGAATTGGTTTATTAGTATTATTTGTACACTATGCCTAGCACGGGTGCAATGCTGATAGTAAATATACTATAGAATGTCTTTATATACAACAACCACAGCTTTTTTGTCATTAGACAATACAAACCGGCCGGTACCGCCGCAACCGCTATCTCCCTGCATTTTGAGTATGTAATATCTTCGAAAATATTCATTTAAATTACATGCAGTAAAGGGCCATATTTATCTATATTAAATGCACAATGTATTTAAAAGTACTTAATTGGATAAGGATTAATGCTGTATTGCTTAAAATCACTTCGTAAATAAGCCATAATTTCTCATAAAAAGTAAAGGATAAAAAATGGTAATTGTTGGTTATCCCTAAGAGATAGACATATACCATCCCGGACTTTTTTGTAGATCTTTTTAAGGTGTTCAATACTGTAGTATATTATTTTGACCTATCTCGTAGTGTTCAGCCAGCGTTTGCAATGTAAGCGCAAAAAAATGTGTTTATTTACGACATCACATTAGAAACCTCTAAACTTATCAGTGTTTCTCTACTATATTATGCATGTATCATACATATAAACCTTCCTCTTGAATTACTCTATCTATTAAAAAAAATCGCATTAAAATCCGTTGCGTAGTTTTAAAGATCTAAGCATACATANACTGACGACTTGTGATGATGATATAAACCTGAAAGCATGTTTGAAATTCCTTACACTGTACAACATGTCTGATAGATGTAATGACTCAGCGTTAGATAGTGTAGCGATCTGTACATATTCTAAATATTTGAATTTTATTTTCTAAAATTTATTTTATTTCTAAATCTTTACTTTCAACTTTAATTTCAAACTCTTGAGCATGCTTCATTACCTGGAACCCCTATACCTGCATGTACCCTGTCTTATAATTACTAACAATCTGGTTTCTCCCGCAATAACATTCCATTCTATTTACTTCTGAGAACTTTTACCGTCAGTACTTGTACCTTCTGTCTTTCTTCTAAACTACCCTTCTCCTTGTCTATCTTCAACAATTATTAACTATAAATACCCTTATTTTCGATTTCAAAAATCAGTTAGTTCTTCCGAGTTCTTCTAGTTCTTTTCTCCCAGCTATTTCGTAAGTTTACCGTTTATTGTTATTATCGTTATTGTTGTTGTTATTGTCTTGTTCCTGTTGGTGTGTTTATAAAAATCTTAGAGACCAATTCTATGTTAGTGTTTTCTTTTAATTCATCGCGCCATATTCGTGCAATATCAAAAACTACCGAAAACACTACAGTCTTATGGTTTTTGTAATATTAATAAAATATTGATTAAACGTGTTGAAAATTTTGATTTTCATGAAAATTACTCTTAATCATACTGGGAAGTTATTCGTGTGGACCTTAAGGGTCTTACCAGCTATGCGACACCAAACCCACCCCACGGCTTGTTTTCAACTAATGCATTTGTTACAAACACCCGGTTTCTTGAGCCGCACTGTATATAAGTAATCAAAATATTAGAAAACAAAATAACTGCAAAATGTGAATTGTTCATTTGTTTTTTCGTTTTAGTTTTTTGTAGTCACCACCGGAGCTATATCTACTACACCGAAAGCATTTACAAAGACAATTGCTTTTTGGCTTCCAAGTGTAAAAATTGCCTTAAGTTTAGTGAAAAGCTTTGTACAAACGATATGGAAGTTGAAATGGGTGAATATTGTCCTAGCGATGTGAATGGAAATTATTATTTATCCACTAAATCTAAATTACAGTTTAAAATAGAGTACAACACTTTATAATAAAGTACGGGTGGCAACCCTAACTGTAACAAACGACGAGTTCATGTATTGAAAATTTTGGTCCATATGTTGGCCCATCCTGAATATTAGCTTGACCTAACGTAAAATTTAAAACTAGCAGCGACTTTTTGCATTTGTTAAGTCTGAAGATGTTAATCGCACATGGCGACAAAACGTCTGGATTTAACACTTCATTCAGACCAAATCATATATTCTCCCATTATTTAAATCAGTTAGGTACATGGACTTATAAAGTTTCGCTGCCAGCATCATTTTAAATTTTCATATTATGTTTGGACCCGCTTTTTATTCACTTTCAGAACTACTATGGAATATGCCTATTGTTTCAAAGTATCGAGTTATATCAGAACCAAATAGGTTAGATATTTTTTTTTTTTTAAAAAAATCAGAATTTACTAATTTTCAGTCTTTTTGTTCAAACAAAAAAACGACTCGACCGAATATTACGTAATTCTTTTCGGATCATTTTGCTTCGATAGGCACTTCAGCGAAGTCGATATCATTTTTTGTTCGCGCGATATTGATCAATTGTTCTAAAATATATATGCGTGTGTGCAGCGTGCGTACATACGTGATCATCAATATCGCGTGAACTAAAAATGATTTCGATTTCGTTAAGATGCCGATCGAAGCGCATTAACGACAATATGAGTCGAAAAGATTTATATAAAATCCACAAAACAAACAAAAAGACTGAAAATTAGTAAATTCTTGAAATTTTTAAAAAAATTTTATCCAATATAACTCGCTACTTTGAAATAAATAAGATATCTTTATCAAGTACCTATACAACACGCTACTGAAGTGAAACTTCTTCAAACATACATACGTTATGGTATTATTTGTACACTATGCTTCGCACGGGTGCAATGCTGATAGTGA
>NW_020439059.1:23650-28520 GCF_000699045.2 Agrilus planipennis | reverse complement strand
AGACATTCATTAGAAAGACTTTGTAGCGATCTGTACATATTGTAAATATTTGAATTTTATTTTCTAAAATTTATTTTATTTCTAAATCTTTACTTTCAACTTTAATTTCAAACTCTTAAGCATGCTTCATTACCTGGAACCCCTATACCTGCATGTACCCTGTCTTATAATTACTAACAATCTGGTTTCTCCGGCAATAACATTCCATTCTATTTACTTCTGAGAACTTTTACCGTCAGTACTTGTACCTTCTGTCTTCCTTCTAAACTACCCTTCTCCTTTTCTATCTTCTACAATTATTAACTATAAATACCCTTATTTTCGATTTCAAAAATCAGTTAGTTCTTCCGAGTTCTTCTAGTTCTTTTCTCCCAGCTATTTCGTAAGTTTACCGTTTATTGTTATTATCGTTATTGTTGTTGTTATTGTTTTGTGATTGTCTTGTTCCTGTTGGTGTGTTTATTAAAATCTTAGAGACCAATTCTATGTTAGTGTTTTCTTTTAATTCATCGCGCCATATTCGTGCAATATCAAAAACTACCGAAAACACTACAGTCTTATGGTTTTTGTAATATTAATAAAATATTGATTAAACGTGTTGAAAATTTTGATTTTCATGAAAATTACTCTTAATCATACTGGGAAGTTATTCGTGTGGACCTTAAGGGTCTTACCAGCTATGCGACACCAAACCCACCCCACGGCTTGTTTTCAACTAATGCATTTGTTACAAACACCCGGTTTCTTGAGCCGCACTGTATATAAGTAATCAAAATATTAGAAAACAAAATAACTGCAAAATGTGAATTGTTCATTTGTTTTTTCGTTTTAGTTTTTTGTAGTCACCACCGGAGCTATATCTACTACACCGAAAGCATTTACAAAGACAATTGCTTTTTGGCTTCCAAGTGTAAAAATTGCCTTAAGTTTAGTGAAAAGCTTTGTACAAACGATATGGAAGTTGAAATGGGTGAATATTGTCCTAGCGATGTGAATGGAAATTATTATTTATCCACTAAATCTAAATTACAGTTTTGTAATAATTAATTAACTTTAACAATTATACGCATGATGGCACCTTATTATAGTTTCTAATTTATTTCAGCAACATCTCTCTTGTATTAAAAAAGTAACGCATCACCCTGTACATATTTAGCGAGTGCACCAAAGTGTATATTTTATTAGAAGTAGTCAGCTAGCTAACTTTATCTTTTGAATAATAACAATAAATAGCTTTTTATGCTAGATAAATATAGACTTAACAAAAGAGAAAAAAATAAAACAAAATAGAGAAAAAAAAATAAATTGAAAATGTACTTATACGGAAAATTTCGTATAACAATTACAATTATTAGAACCCTGCAATTGTTTTCCATTTTTGCAGAAATATTTCATTTACGGTAATACATAAGAAAAGTTGTAGCCTCTTTAAAAAAATACAACGTGAAATAATCTATTATAGTAAGAACGTGTAGTGTGATATCGGATTGATAAATTCTACATATTAAAATGACATTATAAAAATTAAAAGCCAGTTTCATACCACACATGCAATAATTAAAAGCTGATAACACCGCGTCTATAATCATGCTTGCAGTTACTCTAATCACAAAACTGATTTTTCGTAAGTATTTTCTTTTACCTTTTTTTATCTTTTTTGCTTTATTATTGAAATGCATTTGTATAATTTATTAAATAATAACCGACAATATATAAAAAAATAACTTTAATTTAATAAGTTTTAAAATTATCGACCTTAATTCAATTTTAATATTTTTCATAATCGAAAATCTGATTTTAATATTTATCAAATGCATTTTTTGAGTGACAAGTAAGCGAAACCGTCAAAATTTTCACCGACTGCAATTTTTAATAAAGGTAATACGTATACTGTGCACGGCGTTGTAGGTTTGATGAAATAATACTAAAAAATATACACATATAAGTACGGATTAACAAATTTTAACATTGACCGAAACCGTAGACCATGAAACTACTTAAAAAAGAAAAATGCTTAATGTATCTCTTAAAAACACAAGTTCAACTAATGTATAGATAAAAAAGGAACAAGTTGAAACAATTTTATCGACGCATCAAAGCCAACTTAAGTATACATATGTATAATCTATAGTTATTGCTAATTTAAAAAATAATTTATTTTACAAGTACCGTCAGTCATATAAACATGGGGTTCTTTTACAGTAATTTTTTAAGTTAATTCTCCAAATACTTTAAAAGTCACTCTGGTGACAACAAAATACGCAACAGTACAACAATTAACCATTACAATGTTTCCTGTAGTCGTAGAAAAATAGAAAGAATTGTAACTCGTCATCACAAAATTCTAAAACATTTAAGGTAATACAAAAACTCATTGTTCAGTTCCACGGTTATAAATTGTAAAAGGTTGTCGAAGGCAGAAATTTTTCACAACAAATAACAACGTACTACGCAAAGGTTATTGTGTTATTGGAAAATTGGAAAAAGTTATTTGTTGTAATTCTTAAAGACTAGTGCAACATTTAATGGAAATTAATAACTCATAACGTTTCATATAAAAATCGAAAACAATAGTCTCCGACAGACAAACACGTCCTTCGTTGTAGTCCTACGTAAAACACTAACCTTTTGTGATACTTAACAACAATCTTCAAATAAAATATACATGAAGTGATGAAGAATCAGATGCATTAGTGCCAAAGAATAATTTTACGTTAAATTACTTAAGTTCTGAAGTTATTGCAAAATTTTTTGAAATGTTTCATACGAAGTAATACAAGTGTTACAGAGATTATTATAAAATATTTTAAATCTTAACAAATTTAGTGTAATAAAATTAAATAGTTTTCAATTGGGCGAGCAATAATTTCTACGAACAATTAAGAAGTCCCTAGTAGGAAACTATGGTATGTAGGCAGAGAATAGATCGAGCTTAGTCGTAAAAAATTGTAGGCATTTGAGACATAAATAGTTATAGCTTATCATAATATTGCGTAATTTAAAGATTTATAGTGAAGTACAACTTTGAACAATTATAAAAAATATTGATACGATACTGCCCCAATCCAAGTACTATGTTGTAAAAAATTGTAATATTTAGATTTAATGACATAATTTTTGATGCGAGTTGCTATGTAACGAAATCATGCAACGGACGTTCCCGCTCTACTCGGCCACGTAGTCGAGTTCGTAGTGGCGACCGCTTGAGCCGCGAGCGCTCTTAAATGCAACGTTCGTTACAGGCAAATTTAAATTCATAGTGTACAAATACTACCATTAAACCAATTCCTTAACCCCTATCCCGGTATGTCTGTGTGTTTGAAGAAGTAGCGTGTTGTATAATTACACGTTGTATTGTTAATTTTGTAATATGATGTTTTTTATTGCAAAATATTCTCGTTAATTACAGGTGCTTTTTTAACCGTTTTCGTTTTGGGAGTTTCGGTAATTGGCGCTGATCTTGGCCTGGGTGCAATACAAGATCTTATTTGGTCCACGTGTACCTTTGTGAGCTCTGTCGATCCATCTCGAATAGAGTACCACGTTTTCAATTACAAAAATTCAACTAGTCCAACGCTTTACTACGGAAATGACACCAACATCAATGTGGACTTAACACAAGAAACGAAATTTATTATTCATGGTTGGACCGAGTATGGTACAAAGCCATGGTTAATGAACATGGCCAAAGCTTATTATGAGACCGATCACAAATACAATGTGATTCTGGTCGATTGGTCAGCATACGGAAACTCCACTTATTTCAGATCAATTTGTTATGTATCCCATGTTGGTAGGGCTATAGCAAACTACATAGTCAACGTAGGATTCGATTTGAATAAAGTTCATATAATAGCCCATTCCCTTGGTGGACAAGTAGCGGGATACGTGGGGCAATCAATATATTTTGCTCAAGGTAATTATTATAGTACAATTTCACATAAAACCCACATTGCACATCTTGGGCACAGAAAAATACCTACCAATTGATTTTACTTAACATAAAAAAGAAATTATGTCCAAAATCTATCCTGAGCCGCCCATATAGTGGTCGAACATACTAATTATAATTCTCTTTCCCCTCCTCTTATAATAAATAACGTAAAATAAATAATGACAGTGGGTGCAACATTAAATTTAATGGTAAACTTTTAAAAGCCTTGTCCCTTTCATAGTTAATGTTTCAGTAGCTTCAGCAAATAAAGTATATTTTTGGAGCTTTTTGGCAGTAACACTAGAAAATTCTAGATCATCATCATAAGGTCGTCAGTCCTAAGACTGGTGGACACATATCTCCACTTTTTCCTATCCTGAGCTAAACTTTGCATTTCCCTAAAACTAGAACAACCCACACCCTTAACTATTTGCTTACTCTAATCTAGGTCTACCTCTACCTAGAGGTAGACCCTACCCCTCCTAACTCCTGTTTCTGCCTCTAATGTGTCTCTGACTAGACCTTCATGCCTGAGAAAAAGTGTCCTATCAACCTATCTCGCCTATTTCTTATTGACATCCATAGAATCCTCTCTTCTCCTATTCTTTCTAATACCTCTTCAAAAAAATTAATATCGAATAAAACCTTGTTCTGTAACATTTTCGAGACACTCTTTTAAATGTGAACATTAAAATAAAATGAGAAGTCACAAAAAACAATGGCATAACTTTTAAGGTACAAAAGTTAGGCGCATCACTGGTCTAGATGCAGCAGGACCTTTATTTTGTTACCCAAAGTTGTTGAATGATGACCTCAGATTAAGTCCTGACGATGCAAATTTTGTGGACGCAATACATACTAATGATGGCGAAAATGGATGTTCAAACGATTACGGTAATGTTGACTTTCGACCTAATTGTGGTTCTTTTCAAACCG
>NW_020439059.1:4041-19904 GCF_000699045.2 Agrilus planipennis | reverse complement strand
TAACAATTACAATTATTAGAACCCTGCAATTGTTTTCCATTTTTGCAGAAATATTTCATTTACGGTAATACATAAGAAAAGTTGTAGCCTCTTTAAAAAAATACAACGTGAAATAATCTATTATAGTAAGAACGTGTAGTGTGATATCGGATTGATAAATTCTACATATTAAAATGACATTATAAAAATTAAAAGCCAGTTTCATACCACACATGCAATAATTAAAAGCTGATAACACCGCGTCTATAATCATGCTTGCAGTTACTCTAATCACAAAACTGATTTTTCGTAAGTATTTTCTTTTACCTTTTTTTATCTTTTTTGCTTTATTATTGAAATGCATTTGTATAATTTATTAAATAATAACCGACAATATATAAAAAAATAACTTTAATTTAATAAGTTTTAAAATTATCGACCTTAATTCAATTTTAATATTTTTCATAATCGAAAATCTGATTTTAATATTTATCAAATGCATTTTTTGAGTGACAAGTAAGCGAAACCGTCAAAATTTTCACCGACTGCAATTTTTAATAAAGGTAATACGTATACTGTGCACGGCGTTGTAGGTTTGATGAAATAATACTAAAAAATATACACATATAAGTACGGATTAACAAATTTTAACATTGACCGAAACCGTAGACCATGAAACTACTTAAAAAAGAAAAATGCTTAATGTATCTCTTAAAAACACAAGTTCAACTAATGTATAGATAAAAAAGGAACAAGTTGAAACAATTTTATCGACGCATCAAAGCCAACTTAAGTATACATATGTATAATCTATAGTTATTGCTAATTTAAAAAATAATTTATTTTACAAGTACCGTCAGTCATATAAACATGGGGTTCTTTTACAGTAATTTTTTAAGTTAATTCTCCAAATACTTTAAAAGTCACTCTGGTGACAACAAAATACGCAACAGTACAACAATTAACCATTACAATGTTTCCTGTAGTCGTAGAAAAATAGAAAGAATTGTAACTCGTCATCACAAAATTCTAAAACATTTAAGGTAATACAAAAACTCATTGTTCAGTTCCACGGTTATAAATTGTAAAAGGTTGTCGAAGGCAGAAATTTTTCACAACAAATAACAACGTACTACGCAAAGGTTATTGTGTTATTGGAAAATTGGAAAAAGTTATTTGTTGTAATTCTTAAAGACTAGTGCAACATTTAATGGAAATTAATAACTCATAACGTTTCATATAAAAATCGAAAACAATAGTCTCCGACAGACAAACACGTCCTTCGTTGTAGTCCTACGTAAAACACTAACCTTTTGTGATACTTAACAACAATCTTCAAATAAAATATACATGAAGTGATGAAGAATCAGATGCATTAGTGCCAAAGAATAATTTTACGTTAAATTACTTAAGTTCTGAAGTTATTGCAAAATTTTTTGAAATGTTTCATACGAAGTAATACAAGTGTTACAGAGATTATTATAAAATATTTTAAATCTTAACAAATTTAGTGTAATAAAATTAAATAGTTTTCAATTGGGCGAGCAATAATTTCTACGAACAATTAAGAAGTCCCTAGTAGGAAACTATGGTATGTAGGCAGAGAATAGATCGAGCTTAGTCGTAAAAAATTGTAGGCATTTGAGACATAAATAGTTATAGCTTATCATAATATTGCGTAATTTAAAGATTTATAGTGAAGTACAACTTTAAACAATTATAAAAAATATTCTACGATACTGCCCCAATCCCAGTACTATGTTGTAAAAAATTGTAATATTTAAACACAGTGGAGATAGGATCACGTTGTAAAGAATAATTCAATGTTGTATAGGTAATGTTTTAGAAATTTATTGTACAAAATTGTAGTTTCGCGTTAAATATTGTCGAATTATTTCCACCAGGGTAACGGCATCGACTGTGTTATTGTTATCATACCCCTAACTAAACATACGCAAAAGTAAACGTTACCATAATGCTTATCGCTTGTAGGAAACGACGAAGATACCTCCTACATTACTGTATACTTAGATTTAAAGACAGAATTTTTGATGCGCGTTGCTATGTAACGAAATCATGCAACGGATGTCCCCCCTCTACGCGGCCACGTAGTCGAGTTCGTAGTGGCGACCGCTCTTCAATGCAACGTTCGTTACAGGCAACTCCGGCATGTATAGTGTAATAAAATTAAGTAGTTTTCACTTGGACTGGCAATAATTTCTACGAACAATTAAGAAGTCCCTAGTAGGAAACTATGGTATGTAGGCAGAGAATAGATCGAGCTTGGTCGTAGAACAATGTAGAAAATTGTAGGCGTTTGAGACATAAATAATTGTAGTTTATCATAATATTGCGTAATTTAAAGATTTATAGTGAAGTACAACTTTGAACAATTATAAAAAATATTGATACGATACTGCCCCAATCCAAGTACTATGTTGTAAAAAATTGTAATATTTAGATTTAATGACATAATTTTTGATGCGAGTTGCTATGTAACGAAATCATGCAACGGACGTTCCCGCTCTACTCGGCCACGTAGTCGAGTTCGTAGTGGCGACCGCTTGAGCCGCGAGCGCTCTTAAATGCAACGTTCGTTACAGGCAAATTTAAATTCATAGTGTACAAATACTACCATTAAACCAATTCCTTAACCCCTATCCCGGTATGTCTGTGTGTTTGAAGAAGTAGCGTGTTGTATAATTACACGTTGTATTGTTAATTTTGTAATATGATGTTTTTTATTGCAAAATATTCTCGTTAATTACAGGTGCTTTTTTAACCGTTTTCGTTTTGGGAGTTTCGGTAATTGGCGCTGATCTTGGCCTGGGTGCAATACAAGATCTTATTTGGTCCACGTGTACCTTTGTGAGCTCTGTCGATCCATCTCGAATAGAGTACCACGTTTTCAATTACAAAAATTCAACTAGTCCAACGCTTTACTACGGAAATGACACCAACATCAATGTGGACTTAACACAAGAAACGAAATTTATTATTCATGGTTGGACCGAGTATGGTACAAAGCCATGGTTAATGAACATGGCCAAAGCTTATTATGAGACCGATCACAAATACAATGTGATTCTGGTCGATTGGTCAGCATACGGAAACTCCACTTATTTCAGATCAATTTGTTATGTATCCCATGTTGGTAGGGCTATAGCAAACTACATAGTCAACGTAGGATTCGATTTGAATAAAGTTCATATAATAGCCCATTCCCTTGGTGGACAAGTAGCGGGATACGTGGGGCAATCAATATATTTTGCTCAAGGTAATTATTATAGTACAATTTCACATAAAACCCACATTGCACATCTTGGGCACAGAAAAATACCTACCAATTGATTTTACTTAACATAAAAAAGAAATTATGTCCAAAATCTATCCTGAGCCGCCCATATAGTGGTCGAACATACTAATTATAATTCTCTTTCCCCTCCTCTTATAATAAATAACGTAAAATAAATAATGACAGTGGGTGCAACATTAAATTTAATGGTAAACTTTTAAAAGCCTTGTCCCTTTCATAGTTAATGTTTCAGTAGCTTCAGCAAATAAAGTATATTTTTGGAGCTTTTTGGCAGTAACACTAGAAAATTCTAGATCATCATCATAAGGTCGTCAGTCCTAAGACTGGTGGACACATATCTCCACTTTTTCCTATCCTGAGCTAAACTTTGCATTTCCCTAAAACTAGAACAACCCACACCCTTAACTATTTGCTTACTCTAATCTAGGTCTACCTCTACCTAGAGGTAGACCCTACCCCTCCTAACTCCTGTTTCTGCCTCTAATGTGTCTCTGACTAGACCTTCATGCCTGAGAAAAAGTGTCCTATCAACCTATCTCGCCTATTTCTTATTGACATCCATAGAATCCTCTCTTCTCCTATTCTTTCTAATACCTCTTCAAAAAAATTAATATCGAATAAAACCTTGTTCTGTAACATTTTCGAGACACTCTTTTAAATGTGAACATTAAAATAAAATGAGAAGTCACAAAAAACAATGGCATAACTTTTAAGGTACAAAAGTTAGGCGCATCACTGGTCTAGATGCAGCAGGACCTTTATTTTGTTACCCAAAGTTGTTGAATGATGACCTCAGATTAAGTCCTGACGATGCAAATTTTGTGGACGCAATACATACTAATGATGGCGAAAATGGATGTTCAAACGATTACGGTAATGTTGACTTTCGACCTAATTGTGGTTCTTTTCAAACCGGGTGCAACAATTATACCGCCGAAGGAGCTAGAAGCCCTGGTAAATATTTACCATATATGTATGTATACACCTAATTCTGTTATAAAACGTTTTGAAAATTACCGTTACCATTTTATTTAAGTTAATAAATTTACATGTGTACAAATTTTATTCACATAAAACACCAAAAGTAGTTTTTACTTATAATGCANTAACAAATGTTATCACTACATGGCCACTATTAAGTTCACATAACAAATAAACAATAACAGACATTATTTTTAACAGTACCAGCATATTGTATTACAAAATGTTGTGAAATTGTAGAGCAACGCAAAGTACGTCCAAAACTTTAACAAGCACAACACAAAATGGCGTTGCAACAATGATTGCAGTACTCACATGCACGTACATACACATACACACATGTGCAAGAAATACCATAAAACGAAGAAAGTAAATTATGTATGCGTTTAAATAAGTTACTTTATTGCTAAAAAATAAAAGCACATCGAGTTATAGTTGAATTTGTTCTTTTCTATAAATAATATCACTATTTCACGATTTCAATCTTACGGCGCTGGCGGGAAATTCAAAAACACTACTTAAAAACAGCATAACACAATAAAATTAAAATGACTAAAAACGCTGTATTTTAAGAAACAGAAAAAGTATGCAACAAATTGTAATAGGAGGGAATATTATTGAATAAAAGATTTTATTCAACAAATCTCAAATTTATTAAATTCAGATAAGTAAGAACAAACGTAATTATCAAAATTATTTTTACTGAAAATAATTAATTTCTCGCAATATCGTGATATTTTTTATACCAGTCAACAGTTTCCTTTAATGCCTGTTGAAAAGGTGTAAATTGAAAATCTGGTAAATATTTTCTCAATTTCGCGTTACTGGCAGTCTTTTTAAACTGTCCATCGGCTTTTGTAGTATCAAAAACGACTTTCCCTTTAAAATCAAATGCTTTTACTAATTCCTCAGTCAAATCTTTTATCGAAACTTCAGCAGCTTCATCAACTGTTAAAAAACAAACAATTAAAAGCTAGTTTCCTATTATACCCCTTGTATGTATTTACATTAGACATTCGATAGTGTGACCATTGCATAACGGAAACCCCGTATAACGTAAACAGCGTATTAAATATAAAAGGCTACCATGTAACAACTACATTAAACCTTCACATAGAGACGTATGTCCTTTGGCCTAAAAAATTGATATTTCACCGTAGTTGTTGCGCCAATTCTGTAAATCCCCGAAATATTTGGTACATCCCCAGTCGTATTCGCTAGAGATACGTTGTTTTATTCATGTAATCACTTCAAATGGGTACCTACATAATTCATTGTTGCCTCATCTGCTTTCTGCATACATTCTTATAATTTTTATACTAAGAACAAAAACCTAAAACTAACAAGACTGCCTAACTGTTTATGTGAAATCCCTTGTATTTTAAGGATGAAATAATGGATGGTGTTACACATCTTCTGATTTCTTTCTTCAGTAAAAAATATTTCAGTACTGTTTTCATGTATTTACGTATTAAATATAACATTCTTATGTGAACAGTTTTCAGATCACACTATCGAGTGTTTACTGTATTTATTTTCTATTTTTAATTAATTCGTTTATGTTCAAGAAAAATAGTTAAGTTAACTATTTGAAAACCCTAATTTACTTTAACTTACCAGAAAGAATAATAGAATCCACCTCTTTATATTCCCTTAAAACCCAAACAAACAATTTAGCCAAATCAAGTGAATAAATAAATTGGCGCAGGGGTTTCCCTGTTCCCATTACAACAAAAGTATCACCTCCTTGTTGAATTATGTCATACAGTTTCCGAATAAGACCAGGGATAACGTGGCTAGATTCAAGATTAAAGTTATCATGAGGACCAAATACATTACATGGAACCACAGCCGTAAAAGTGCAACCATGTTGCTCATGGTATGCATGATTGTAAACGTCTATTAATCTCTTTGCATAACTATAACCAAAGTTTGAAGGATGTGGGGGGCCATTATGAATCTTAAAAACTCACACATAGAATGTTGCATTAATTATTGTGAAGCCTTTTTACTTACCATTGTTTCGTCTATTGGATATGTTGTTTTGTCAGGAAAAATACATGTTGATAAACAAGAAACGACTTTTTTTACTCCTGTTTCATAACTTACTTGCAATACATTATCGTTCATATGTAAATTTCGTCTCTAAAATGAGTAAATTACCTCAAGTAAAATGGAATTTTCAAAATTACCAAAAAGTCTAAATTATGGGACATGTTATGGAATAATCCTCCAACCATTGCAGCCAAATGGATAACATGAGTGGGCTGGTGCTTAGCAAACAATCTTTTTGTATCTTCTAAATTACTAAAATTAATATATCAGTAGTACCGGATTATTTTAGGTAGACATAGTTTTAATAAAAATTGAAAATAATTACCACAAGTCGGCATCTTTACTGCTTATAAATATCCATTTTTCATCTTTGGGGTTTTCACTTTCAATAACAGTTTTTATGGCATTTCCAACAAGCCCTGTACCACCTGTTACAAGTATAACTTTTTCGTGAGCCATATTGCTTTGTATTTTAGTAAAATAGTTACTTAAATGGAACGTTAAAGCAAATGTAGCAAAACTATCCTTGATTCAATGTTATCTCTGAAATACTGCAGATAAAAAGCACAATAAATCCTTATCACAATTAAAGCAGCTGTATGCTCAACGCTAAATAGGTACTATTGCATTTACTAGGTAAAAAGTTTAAAACTAATGAGTCTGATAAATTGTTTCACGTACATTGTAAATATTATGACTTTCCGCAGAACTGTTTATATATCAGCTACCAGTACATCTATTTGTTAATAAAAGACTGAAAGTTCAGCACTTACATAAAAGTTATATCAGATGAGTTACGGATTATCATGATTTTACTGTCAGTGTATGATTAATTTCACAGATTACTTAATAGTTCACTCTTATTAATAATAGTAAAAAAATAATATACACTATTTGGCTCCATAACAAATCACAACGATCGTATATTTTTAGGTTAAGTTAACGTCAATGTTCATAGATACGAAATATTATAGTAATTAAACAAAATGCCACTTTGCTTCTGCAACCCAATTTTCATTCTGTTCCCTGACAGTACCGCTAGCGTACTCTTGTAATGAGAGTGCTAAGCTTTCGGCAATTTCTCTATGGTACCAAGCATCATATATCTCTAATCTATAGTCAATGTTATAAACTTCTATGGTAAATGTAAACCAATCACATTTAAAATGACTGTTGCTATAACAGCGCGAAAATATTTGAACTTTAAAAACTGATACCGAGATCTAAACTCTTTAAAAATCGCTTTACAAAAATACAACGGAAAGAATATTTTTAGTCGTTTTTATTATAAATAAAGTTCATAACATTCAAAAATTCAGTATTACAATGTTAAAAGCTTAATAATCAAAATATTTACTATGATACAAGCAGAAAGAACTATCTAGATAACAGAGGCACTAATAACTGGAATGTATTCACCAAATGCTTGCCTCCTTTTTCTTACGTCACTGTCCCCGCATTTAACATTTTTTTTTAATGTAACAAAAAAAAAATGAAAAACGAGAAATGTTAGTCTACTATAACGCTAAATCGTAACAAATGTTATCACAAAAAATAACAATGAAATCCGTTTGGTAATTAAATACAGCGATATAAGTGCAGGTCTAATATTGAGGCATACATAAATTACATTCGGTATTGCTACATTACCACATCCATTCGTTTAATAAAGGTACAATAATAATATTAATAATAAAAGATAATAAAAAAAACGGTTTAGTAATAATTATTTTATATTATAAGTATGTGTAAAAAAAAACGCACCATGACATTAAACAAATAACTAATTCATTTAAAATGTGTGACATAAAATAATATGATTTAGGAACATTACAGTGGATCTAAATATGAGAGAAAAAAAAACATATTAAGTTGGTTGTCGTATGTGTGGCTCATGAAACACTTTACACTTTCTCGTTTTTAATACCTACAGAACCATAAACACTACTATATTAACTTGTTTTTTATTAATAAAAATGAACATTGCTTTAAAGCCCACAATTCAAACATCAATAGCAAAACTACTTCATGAATAATTATTTTGTTAAACTACTAGCTAAAAATTAATTTACCATTTTCTTGTATTCATTTTATTTTTTATATGATATCAAATTATTTAAAATAATATGGAAAAAATAATGTTTATGAGTGCTAAAAAGCAACGTCCGATTTTTTGTTAACCGCTATGAAAATATTTAGAGGAAAACCAAAAAATGACTAAGTGAAATCTTTGTCAGTAACATTTTTCGAGAAAAAAGAAAATCATTAACAGCCTTTTTATAACACAGCTACGCATACAACTAACACCCGCCGACCTTTTCTTGTTGCAAAGAAAACTATACCGTTCTTTAGTAAAAATATGAGATAAAATGACCCGAAATATCTATTTTAAAATAGCGATATAATAAAATGAAAACTAGATATTGTCTAAAAATGAAAAATGATTTAAATGTAAAAGAATATTAATTTACTAAAAAAAAAAAGATTCACCAGTTCTATGGGCAGTTTTCTTCGCAACAAGTACAGCTTCCGTCTCGTACTTTTCACATTCGTCTGTCTTCATTGCGTCTTTCAAAACGTGGTCGTGCTTATGCTCCTGTTAACCTTCTTTCCGATCAACCTGGAAGACAATCTCGTTGAGCACTTCACCACCTTATTCTCTGCAGGTGCTATAGATTTTATACATTTCGCTGCCTCGACAAGTTGTTTCGACAGAATTTCGTTCTTTAATTTTTCGGCGTTAAGTTCTCGATGGAGTTGAGCACGTGACTTGTTACCTACGGGACACAAGGAACGGTGCTGAAGGATTTGGAGTGCCGAAGGTCTAACTGAGGGATCAGGATCGATCATTGAGCGTACTAACTCGAGCAGATCACGATTTAGCAGTTGAGGCAGGGGAGGTATTTCGCCGTTCCGGATTTTGTGCCATTTCTCGCCATTTTTTGGCAAAGGACCTGAACCAGCTGCTTCGATCACGGTCAAACCCAAGGCAAAAATGTCGGCCTTAGTTAACTGAGTATAGTCTTCATTGAGGATTTCTTTAGGGAGGTAACGGCAATCACCCTCTTCAACCTATAAAATAATAAACGAATTGGTTAAATTTACTTTGAGAGTAAATAAAAAAATATTTATAAAAAAACAAATGATTTTTTAATGTGCTAAACATGATTAAAATCTCGTTCCTTAGATATTCAAAATTTTATAACTCAGAAANTACCGTGTAATTTTTTTTTATTCTTATTAAAATTAGTATTTAAATTTTTACCTGTGGATTGCTTAGGCTGGTAACATGTCCTAGATCACCAATCTTATAAGTTAATTGTTCCTCTTCTCCATGTGAATTTTCTTCTAAATCTTCGAAGCCATCATCTGCTGAATCATAATTTGTATATTGTATTTTCTTTTCTTTCGATATAAAAATATTTCCAGGTTTGATGTCTAGGTGCACTAAGCCTTCAGAATGTATGTAACGAAGACCTTCAGCTACATGGAGTAAAAGACGTCTCAACTCTAATATACTAAGAGCTTCTTGTGAAATTTTGTCAGCCAAAGAACCTCCGTTGCAATATTCATTTTGAATTATCATGTGATTATCTTCAGCCCAAGCTGAATAGTAACGAACTACGTGTTGATGTTTTCCTACAACAAGTAACGTTTAGATTAAGAAAATCAAAAAATCTAATCCATTAAATTTACCTAACACTGCATGAGCATACACTTCATTTAAAGCATTTTTTTCTAAGGCACTCCCAGCAACAGGACAAGTTGACTTCTTAATAGCATAAACACAGCCGTCCAAACGATTAATGCATTTATAAACTGAACCAAATTGTCCACTGCCTATAAGTTCTAATTCTATGAATTCTTTGTAATATCTAGAAATATTGTTTTCCTAAAACAAAAACACAGTTTAAAATATACTTTGTTGCTAAATATTTAAAGAATAGGTTGTACCTGCAATGCAACACGCTTAGTGGGTTGCTCAATTTCAATGTCACTTGCATCTGAATCATTTAATTCTAATTTTGGTACTGTAAGGTGGACCCCCTCAGGTGAACTTATAAGAGAACGAATAGATCTTGAACGTTTCTTTGTCATCATCAAACCTATCAATACGATTTAGAATTTTTTTTAAATAACATACATGGCATTCATTTAGCAGTTTATTAGAAGAAACATAATTACTTACACTTACCATCTGGTGTAAAAGGATTAACATTTGCAGCTGGTTTTTCTAATTTATTAGGATAAGCACTTGCAACTCCTCGAGGCCTTTCACAATGAGAAAATAAACGGTTACGAGGTGCTGGTGTTCCACATACTGAAGACTTCTCCAAAATGGTTTTCGGCGTTAATGGGTTATCAAACAGTCTAAGAGCTCGGACTCTTTTATAAGGAGGACTAAATGACAAGTGTGCTGCTGAATTTTCATCTTCATTTGTAAACTGTAAACGTCTTGGTCCAAGATGAATAGGGCTAACGGGGGCAATGTTTTCGCGAGACATTTCAAAAGATAATTCACAGCCAGAAGAGGAGTCCAAATCGTGTTCTTCATTGTCGGCCTCATCAAATTCAGAACATAAATTTCGAAAACGAGCCATCACATTTATAACTATATATTTAATCCACACTTATTAAATATTCTATTTATTTTCAATCACAAACAAACTGTTTCACACAATAAAACAAATTTTTCTTTCACTATCGCTGTTTTGGTTTCACTTTCCACTCAACGGTTAATGGCGAATGACGCGAATAATGCATTTTGCAGTGTCCTCGACCAATGAAAACACTGAATTAGAAGTTTCAAATAAATTCAAACTCACTGTGGTTACTTTGATTGGTAGATTCTTGCAGCCTTGCCTGAACAATATATTTTCAATCGCTGGTTGGTTACTTGATTGCACTCTACCACTCTACAGTTTGACGAAGCAATGTTGCCAGAGGCTACGTTTTTATAAAAAAAAAAATAAACAAAACAATTTCTTATTTACTACTATTTTTTCCCATTATCATTGTAAATATGAAAAATAACTAAGTGCTTAGTTTAGATAATTATTAATTTTGCGTGCATAGTATATCTTCGAAATTAATTAACAACAAACCTCTTGAAAAAACATATGTGTATGTAAATATAATAAACATAACCTCGTTTTCGTACTTGTCAGACACGTCAGTTATAACAGAGAGTTATAATGATTTAAAATTATTACTTCCGTGTGCGGAATTACTGAAAATATTGTTTGAATAAATAAATACATATCATTACTAAAATGGCAGATGTTCAGGTGGATGTTTCTGGTGAAATGGATGCTACCATACCTGCGGAAGTGCTGAGAAAAAATCAGTTCTTAGGGTCTGTCTTAGTCGTTTATTACATAGACATTTTTACCAGTATAATATTCACCTTAAATTTTTCAGATTTTTGCCAAGACAAATACCTGACCCTAAAGAATGGATAAGTAGACAGAAACAGAATGTAAGACCGTGGTCAATATTTTTAAGTACTTCCAATTTTAAGAGTTTCCCTTCAGTCCCCAGACTAAGTAAGAGAATTCTGCGAAATATCGAATATTTTCAGAGCAATTACGTTTTTGTTTTCCTGGGACTGATTGTATATTGCTTGTATGTGACCTCTATTTTTGTTATATTGATGAATATTTTGAATGTTTCCTTTAATTTGCAGAATAACGTCACCGTTTCTACTTGTTGCTGTCATTGTAAATCTTTATACTGGTTATAAACTATCCCAGAGACATACAGAAAAAAAATTGGTAATTTGTGGCAAAGAATTAACATTAGGCCACCAATATGGACTACTAGTTTTGGTATTTTTGCCAATTTTCTATTTAGTGGGGGCAGGTGCTGCAATGTTCTGGGTCTTAGGAGCTTCTTTTTCGCTTATAATGTTACATGCTGCATTTTATAACATTGAGGCATTGGTAACAGAAGATGAAGGGGAATTTCCACTCTTACAGGAGGTCTAATTATGTTTTTGTATATAATAAACAGCATTGGGGATAATTATTATTTAATTAATTATGTACATATTTATAGATTTGTAATAAACCTATTTTATAAGTGTCAAGATCTTTATGCCAATCTTCTATTTTATAATCCACTAATAAAGACTTATATTTTAAATGACTTTTGAAATACTCCATATATTTACATAGAAGTTTCAAAAAAAATTTCTACCTCATGTTAGTTAATAAAAATAAATGATTTTTGTCTGATAGGCAATTAATAGCTTCGAGTTTTAAAATAAATAGTCGTTTTTACAAGTCTTTGACGATAAATTGTTCCAGAAAATTGCTCTTCTTTATCCAAAAGTATGAACAAAACATTTGTTTTTGCCTGTTATATATTTAATTAGCAACAATAGGGATAGCATTTTTGTCATCAATATAAAATGATTAGCAAAAAGTTTTTAAAAATGTAAGCAAAGGTCATTCATGTGATACTAATTCAATTTTAACATTCCACTTTTAAACTTCGACTTTCTTACTATTTTGAAAGAATATTTTTAAAACTTCAATGGCCCTACCTGGAAACTTATTAGATTCACTGTAAGTCTGATTACATTACTTTTTATTTTATTTTTTGGTATGAAACTATAAAAAACACAGAAGTACTTATGGAAAATATTTTATTTTCTTATAAGAAGGCAATAATATCATCATAAACATTACAAAACAAATTAAATTCGTATTTCAAAGTAATGTTCAAATGTGAAGTGAAAGTTTTATTTAAATGGTCAGTCTAAAGAAACCCCAAAACGGTTTTAAGGCAATCCGTAATGTTTTTATTTATTTTTTCTTAATGATGCAACATCAATGCTGCATTTGTATGCAATTTAAGATACGTTCCCAAATTCAATGACAAATTTAACAATTAGATCAAATAATAAATTAACAAATTCAACAAGGCATAATAATATGTTTCTTTCAGAAAATAGTAACTATGCAAAATAAATTCAATAAAATATGTACACATTAAAAGGACCGACATATCATTTTATCAAACGATATACATAAATAACACCCTGTACTATAAACAAAAGAAAAAAATAAGAGAAATTAAGCTACTAACTCTAGTGACTTCACTATAGAGTAATATTATATCTTTAAGTAGTCTTGTTTTTTTTTCCATTCTTTAACTGCTAGAGGACCAAAACTTTTTTATTCTTTGTAAAAGTTCTTATAATGCACTTTATATTATATGTATAGCTTTAAGGTACAGTGGGAGATGGTAAAGTATAGACGATTATATACAAATAAATCACAATTAATTTTGGTAGATATCGACACCAATTAATAAATAGTAGAAACGTTGCTTACATCTTTATAAAAGGATTATGCCTTTGAGTGTTGCGTACTAAAATAGAACAAATAAATTAATAGTTACAATACAAAATTTAATTGGATTTATTTTAACGAATACGTAAAAAAAATGAAAATAAACCGACAATTGGTACATATAAATTAATTTTAATAATACAATAGTCCTAATATATCATTTGTATGGTTTTAATGTTTTTGTTTTCATAACTTTTGAAAAAATAAACGGATTCTTTTTTCTCAATTCCCAGATAAAAATTTTGACGTTCTATTTGAAACGAAATTATTGCACAACGTACTAAGGCATCTGAAATGGGCACATTGAATGATAATCGACAGAGAAGGACATACAGGGTGCTTTGGTGGATTGTTCCATGTTAAGATAACGAAGATTAAATTGTTTGGAGCCCGGCCCATCCAAGAATTTTCAAAAACTACCTCGCAAAACTTAGAACTCTTATCAACAATATAATAAAAAAAATACGAGTCTAGAGAGTTCTGTAATTGGTCAAAATTTCGTACTTCTTTCGTGTTAAAAATTCTTTATGGAATGGCTCAGTATCCAAGCACAATATTAACATGGAACAACCTACACATCGTACGAGACTAGCCATTTTTTAGTTTTAATCTATGATTACATAAGGCAAAATTTTTAAAATTTCGCCATTATACGAGCGAGTTTCGACTACTTCGTGCCATTCTTTAAACGTTTCACAACAATTCGGTCTCTCGTCATCACCGCTCTTTTCTAATGTTTCTACTTCACATGTATCACTCTTCTCATCTTCTTTCGAAATACTGTATTTTTTATAGTTTTCGCTCGCGGGTTCCCTAAAGTCTTCGGAATTAAACACTTTTGGTATACTCTCCTTATTTACACTAGGCACTACGTTCACATAAAGTTCATTTTCGAGCATTTCTGATTCTGTTTTTGAACCGCCTATGCTATAATTGCCATTCACATTCGGCATGTTCGTCGTATGTAAGAGCGTCACCTTGTCCTCTAAACATGCTTCTCCTAAGTGATATTTTTCTTCTAGGTACGTTCTTGCTGGACAATTTGAATTCTCCACGAATTCATACGTGTGCTGTAGGTTCACGTCGGCATCATCTTCCTCCACAGAAAAGTCCGTTTTATTTTCCACCAGCTGGCAATAACATAGATGTTCCTCAAACTCCTCCAAGACTGATTTGTCGATAGGTGGCAGCTGTGCCAAAGCCTCTTCCTCAGATAAAGACTTAGGCACATCTTCTACTACAGGAACTTCTGCATATTCCGATTTTGAGTTTTTTTCCTCGTCATCTACGACAATTATTTCATCGTCAGATGCGGAGGAGTTAGGAGAATGGGGAAGCGGCTTTTCTGATGATGTGCTTTTTACATTGCTAAATGATCCAGACTCTATCACGCGTTCAGAAGAACTGTTCTTTTGTCCGTAGCTGAGTTTCTTTTGCGAATTTTTGTAACGGTTCGAGGTTGCGTTAAGTTTCTGATCAATGATCGATACCCTTTCAGTGAGCTTGGCTGCACGTTCGTTGAGATCCTCGATTGGTTTACAGGCAGGAAGAACAGCATTTCCACTCTTGATCTGTAGGTCCGCTAAAAGTTCCTTCGTGGTTTTTACTTTTGCGTTACCTCTAGAAACATTGAGTTTATTCGAAAAAGACGTTTCAGCTTCGTCGAGGAGGTTCTTGTGGTTTTTGGAACCTTTTTTACGGCCTCGTTTCTTTGGCTGCTGCTGTTCAAGGAGAGGGTCTTGTTTCGCGTCCGGAAGACTCGAATTCGAATCTGAATTCGCGTTGATCGCGTCACGTTTTGAAAATATCTTATTAGTAGTTGACGTAGACGAGTTACTAGAGTTTATCACATCTTTGAAGCTCGAATTGGAATTGTCTGAGAAATCCAACTCGCTCACTTGACCATTTACCTTTGGCCGTTTGATGATGGCGTTTTCGATGGCTTCTTTGGCCACTCGTTTCTTATTTTGTAAGTCTTCTGAAGCGCTAAGTTCTCCTGGAGACGATAAATTTGATTTTATTTGGCCATTCGAGCCCGGTATCACCATGCTGCGCCATTTCTTTACTAGTTCCTTGGCCCTCTTGGCTAGAGACTCGTTTGAAGTGTTACGACGAAGCTCGTTAACATGCTTGCCTACTCGGGTGGTCTATATTTCATAAACAAAAAAAAAAAA
>NW_020439059.1:0-1533 GCF_000699045.2 Agrilus planipennis | reverse complement strand
TATATATTAATATAATTTTATATAAATAATTGCTTGAGTTATTTTTTAAATTTATTCCACAATAAAAAGAAAATAAATGAGTACAGCTACACATGTATTGATTTTACTTTCATCGTTAGTAGACGGAAATTTATTCATAAATATAGATAATACTCAAAGATTTATTAAATATGGTTTACTAATTGCTCCTAAGTAGTATTATCTATAATAAATGATATAAAAAATGTCATTGTAAAATAAATAGTCATCGTCATAGGTGAATCATTACCCTTTGTCAGTAACATGTCAACATTCTACGTTATTTTTCATCCCGTTCCAAAATCACTATTTAGAAGTAAGTCTTTTAAGTCCTGATGAAAGTTGCTATGAGTACACTAAAATAAAATTTCACAAGTTATTTTACTTACGAATAATAAGTTTAAATTACAGATTTGTTTTTTCATGAAAAGTATAGCAAAAGAATCAATTCTTATTATTTTTTAATTAATGATTAAATTAAGGTATTAACAAATACTAAATAATAGGACTCGTGTTAGACAATTTAATTGCATTTTCTATTCGAAATGTTTCACTATTAAGGAATAATTAATAGTGACTCATTATATTTAAAACAGGTAAATATCGACACATTAATGTTTTCTCAAATACGTTTTATTACTGATAAAACTTATGAAAAGTTTTTAAAACAAATTAGATGATGTGCCTGGAGTTGTAAGAAGTTGAATTTATTCTAATATTTCATTTGATTAAGGATTAGTTAAATTTCAGGGGTAATCACAGAAAACAATCCTATGTGATTTTGGAACGTATTTTATTCTATCAACTACGCATGCTCACTTAGATTCCATTGAATTGATCAAAATATGATCAAAATCAAATTCAAATTGAGGGAAAATAATGTAAACGTAAACACGCTGAACTCAAATTCCAATTTGTACCTGAGTAAAAATATAAATAAACAATAAGGTTTTATTATGTATTATTTAAATCAAATTACATGTTGAACATACGCTTCTTTTATTTTCAGACTTAGTAGAAGGGCGTGATATATATTTTTTTTAGTTTGCAGTAAGGAAATTTCAAAATAAATTTCTGCAAACAGATAATTTCAATATTGTCAGTTAATTATATTCATCATATTAATTTCAAAAAAGTGTTAGACCTACAATAAATTTAATTATACTTTTAATAACAGATGTGTAATGTAATTCCTATTTTTTACTTACATAATTACTTAGACATGCATATAAAGTAAATTAAATATTTCTTGCTATTTTTGTTTAGAAAATATGTACCATTATTAACTCTAAAAATAAAATTTCGTAGGCCTAATAGGATATATAAATAGATACAGAAATGGGTTCAAGTATACTATGTAAACATATATCCTTATTACAATCTTAAAAGAGGAAAACCAAAATAGTACTAATTATATATGTACATGTAAATAAATAAGACAAATCATAAACATATAATAAAACAGTAAATGCTGGTAAATTTCTCAAATAAATAAAGCTAATAAAAAATTATAAG
>NW_020439058.1:364072-395075 GCF_000699045.2 Agrilus planipennis | reverse complement strand
TTGTGATGGTTTTTAGTTGCAGTGATGTCAGAATTATTTATAAATTAATTATTCGGATTAGAAGTTTTCGATTTTTAGGCACCGGCGTAGCGTTCATTTGGAAAGTATTAAAAAATAATGTTTTGCATAAATTAACATCGTTAATTATAAGGAAACGATACAGTTTTATATGCGAGTATGACGCTCAATCAATGTCTTGTCACATCTTATAAAGAAGACAAGTCCGACTAGTTTTAGATTCAAAGGGCACGATGAAATCCGTGCATGTAGTGATATTGGCAGTACATACTGGGAATATTTGCAAATGATTATTCCTAGTTTCACGTTGGCGTAGCGTGAATTTCTGCCACCCGGGGCGCTCTTCCTATGTCCACAATTCAGACCTTTTATTTTTATTGGTCAGGACGCAGTGGAAACGTGTATACAAAAACTTATACTTTTAATTTTGCGTTTGAGGAAACTAGTAGTGTTTATTATTAGCGTAAATTAAAAATGTATGAGCTTATTTACAAAAGTTGTCCTTTCAGACTTACATATATATAGATATACAGGTTGTCCCAAGCTTTACAGTTGAAGATATCAAATGTTTCTTACAAAAGTGGTACCATATAACAACAACCTTGTATTACAGTAAAATAATTAATGAACTGATGCTGTTCTGACTTGGGTCTAAAGGCCGTCGTCGGTTGTAGTTGTTTCCATTTCTGAAGAAACTCGCCTCTCGTGCTAGCGAAACGTTAGGAAGCCTTTAGACCCGAATTAGAACAGCATCAGTCCACCTACTGACCGTGAATGCCTTTAAAAATTTGTATAAATAATTAATTTCAATTCAAAACGCGTTAATTTACTTAGGAATAAACGTAATCATCTAGAGTCCTCTAGAGTTTTCCTGCTTCTGTTTTTTGATATGTTTTTCAACGATTGTTACGATTTCAGCTTTTATAATTGTAGGTATTCTATGATGTACGTTTTTGTGCTTTGGGACGTCCCATCATAAAGTGAACCGTTATAAGAGTTCAACTATTCGCCTTCAGCTTTTATTGTATTGGCTATAAAAAAATGCCGTTTTTAAAAGAAAAAGTTGGTATAGTAGAATGAAGATTCGGGCTATAAAGCCGTGGTCTAAGTGAACTATTCTGTCCAGACGTTTCGTCAGCTAGTCACCCAGTTGCTGTCGAGACTTCGAGGTAATCTACGATATATATATATATATATGATCATAACGAAGCATACTTTTCGAAGACATTATTCCAACATATCAACCTGCTTCCGGCGGGCAGGGGCATTGAAGAAACTCCAGTCTGACATAAATCTGCCTACTAACCATACAATACCGTCACTAATGCATATGCATCTCCAAACCTAACCTAACCAAACAATAACGTCACCAATGCATGTACATCAGGCGATCACACTAGAACCGCATAAACACAGATAACTGTGAATCTCAGTCTACTAACGTGTTTTATTCAGAGAAAGCATTAGTTTTATACATTTCCTAGTACAATGTCGGAATTTCATACAATTCCTAGGAAATGTATGCATTTCTCAGGACAAGTGTGTATTAAAAAATCTTTAAAACAAATTTTATACATTTGCTACATATATTAAATATCATGCTGTGCTGTATAACATTAAAAAAATTCAAGAAAATTGGTGTGAGGTGGCTCTTAATCAGTACAATTTTTATCAGATTAGTGCGAAGTTCTTTTGGAAAAAGAATAAATAAAGAACACGAAAAATCTGTTAAAACTTCTGAAAATTCTACAGGTTTTGCCCAACAAAAATTTTGTAAAAGATACCTACCTAGAGATTGTATAGCAATGGTCCAACAGCAACTCTTTAAGAATTGCGGAGAGACTGACACACACAATCAGTGAAATTCCGAATATGTTATTAGAGATAAAGCTTCTTCAGACATCTTCTAACGTTGGTGATTGATTATGTAAGGGAATAAGAACAAAATTTTATCCCTTAAACTGCTTGATTTAGTTTCGTTAAAGCGTAACGTATGAGATTGAGTAAATCTGACAGTGTTGGATGCATAAATAATTAATATTGCAGCTAGAAAGTTAAATTTTTGTTGTTTACTGGCGTTATTGATAATGAAAGTGACTTAAATTACATACGGTTGGCCTGCATATAATCGTGGTTTCTCACGGTTGTTGTACGTAGAATTGACTAATCCGGAAAGCTAGAGCTAAATTGAATAATTTGAAATACTTAGCTGCATACTACCTTCTATAAATAATTTGCATAATGTGTTCAATATTTACCTATGTTTAATAAGTACGGATGGTTTTGTGAAAATAAAACTATTATAATTTGAAACGACTTTATTCAGCTTCTGTATTGTCTAATAAATAACCAAATCACTCATCTCATATTTCCCATAAATCCTATAAAAAAGAGTCCCTTCAATAATGAAACAGAAACAGCAGAAATCGCCAGGATGGGAGGAAATATAGAAAGTAAAAAATAAAAAATAAATTTAGCTTCACATAAAGTGTAACACTTAATTCATGCGATCGATTTGTTATCAATTTTCCAGAAGAAACCTTTTATTAATTAAAACAAATACATATTTATACCACATAATTTAATAGAGAGNAATAATTATATAAATATAAATATATAACGAAAACTCCCATTCATACAGTAGGTACATGTCTTCAATAATTACAATGCTGCCAAAAAAAGTCATAGGTTCAAAGAGAAGCCATAAGCTCATCAATTCAAAATATGAAATATTATATTGGAAATTATACGGTTGTTTGTCTCTTCGCGAAACATTTTAACATTTTTATAACAGATGAAAGAAAAGAAAAACACTTAGTTTTTGTTTCACAAATTGTATTTATGTGCTTAATGATACGGTTTTGTATTTTACGTCATTCTTAAAAGGCAGGAGTACTGTTGATACTAAATTTATGCTTTTTTTCGTGGAAGAGGAAAATCATCGAAAGATACGAAACCGTCCGTACGTCAGGGCTGGTCGGATTGTTGAGGAGGACTTGTCAACTAAAAACCCTTTACTTCAGACCGGACTAGGACCAATAAGGTCCTCTTCAGCCGATAAATTTATACTGTGGTTCAGTGCTTAAATACAACTTTTAGGAGGGAGATTTTTAGAGGGAGGAAAAGGGTCAAATTGATTTGGTACACCTGTTGTATAAGGTTTCCGTCTAGGAATTTTAAGTTATAATTAGCTTATTTTTAAAAATTTTTATTTACCTAGTTGCTGATTCTACACTACAACTGGGCCGGGCCGGACTACCATAAGTATCTGTTTTATGCAGGGTGTCTCACGGTGACCACCCATTAAAATATTTCGGAAACTACTTCTATTCGAATTTTGAAAATTTGGACAAAAGCGTTATTGGGCATGCTCTCCTCAATTAAAATAACAGCATCTATATGTAGCACTTCCGGTTATACCGGAAGTTTACCCCAATCTCGTTATTTTAAATGGAACACCCTGTATATCATGACGCTTTTAAATTCTACTTATGATTTTAGGTGGACTTTTATAATGCTTTTCTACTTCTAAAATTTGCCGTTTTTCAGATACTAATTTTTTTTTTAAAGAAGTATCAGAGCAGTTTGCGAAAAAGCATGCCTATTTTACAGTAAGAAAGCTGGAGTAACGATATTCTCAAG
The DNA here is from genome assembly GCF_000699045.2 of Agrilus planipennis. Classification (NCBI taxonomy): domain Eukaryota; kingdom Metazoa; phylum Arthropoda; class Insecta; order Coleoptera; family Buprestidae; genus Agrilus; species Agrilus planipennis. Next base: position 391,415 of record NW_020439058.1, on the reverse strand, counting down.
AACGGTAGCTATACTCCCGTCCGTACTTTCAAAGTGGGTTAATTGCATACAGGGTGTTCGACATTTAGTGGCGGATTTGGTTAACTTCAAACAATCGTAAGTTCATTTTTTCAAATGGAAAACCGTGTATGTATTTTCATAGTCTTATACAGAATATTATTGTCTTTCAAATGGTACTATGGTTCCCTGCACACATCTTTAGAATAAGTTTTTGGAGATTTTTTTCCAAGAGGACATTTTTTCCGGGGCTTTTTTCCCAGATTCTTTTTTTCCGAAATTCATTTCCTCCACAGCATCCAACCTCTTCAACCCCACTAACTGTGGAACTGTTTTCTAAACAAGAATAATTTTTTCAAACAATATGTTTCTTTAAAACCTACAAGGCTTACATGTAGATATTCTTCAGACAAAGAAAATATATATTTTACTTCACACGGTTTAGAGAAAACATAACGTAGAAAATCATGACCGTTGAACGTAATAAAAGAATCTGTGTGGCAACAATGCGTTATCTTTATAAAGCGAACGTTCGCTTGTTGTATATCGCCATCACTGTCGGTTTTGAACTAGAAACAGCTCAAGCTCCTGCTGAGATAAACCTGCTTCATTCTGAGCCAGCAAAAGAGCGCAACGGACGGAGGAGGTGCGAAGTGTGTAAGTTCTGCTTCTATATCGGTCCATCTCTCGATGGACTTTAAAACAATCTTGACCGCTATCATACACAAATTATAACAACTACAATAAATAAGAACAAAATAGAGAAGAATATTTACCAATACTTGTCACATTTTACCGAATTTCAAGCTGATAAAATAATTTATTTCATGGAAACACATTTATGTGTAAATCTGTAATAACTATCTATCATAAACATTTTGCTAGCGTATCTAGTAAAATCTAGTTTCTATGTATTATAATGTCGTTTTATATAAAGAATGATTTTATTTTATTTATTTTAAAGAAGTGCAATCTGTATTTAATAAGTACCAGCGGGGTCTCAGTTTTATGTGGTAGTACGTAGTGCCTCACACGCAAATAACGTGTAGGTACGTATCCGAAGTTGACTTGAAGCACATTCCTGCATAAAATATCCGAATAAAATAACTCTTGTATGTATGTAAATACAAATTGTCCTTGTAGTGTATATGTCTCATTTTTCGCACCGTTATGTATGTTCATTTTTCATTCATTACACACAATTCATTATCAATAACTCAATACAGTCAACCTTTTCTAGCTCTAACCTTTTAATGTAATAATTATTATGTTTGACTTGAAAGGCCGAGTTAGAGAATATTTCTGATTTACCGTCTTCATTTTTGTTTCGAGGACATATATTTCTACCTTACTGTTAGTCCACTGCTAACAACCCTTATTACAATCTCAAACTACGGTATCAGACAATACAAGTAGGCACTTCGCTTCTTTTTCCCGCGTGACCTTCTAATCTTAATAGTGAATGCCAAAGTGGAAATTTGTGGCAGTAAAAGTTCCGCGCGAAAACTCCAATTATTGCTTTCGCTACGGCTGATTTTTTCTAAGAAAATTAATAGATATTCGAATTAAAGAGATAATTTATTGTTATAATCCTTTTAACTTCTTCTTCTTATCTATTTCTAATAAACATATATTGTACCTTTAATTCATTCTTTAATTTATCCTTTTAAGAAATGCAGACAATTTTTATCTTCCTTTAACAAAACTATCTTTACGGTTTTAAGAAATATTCTTCTTTTAACTGCTTTCTCCGAAATATCCCTCCTAAAGATAAACAGGAACCATTAATAAAAATCTTTGGCTTCGGCATTTCTGCCCTTATCTAACAATAGATACCCCACTATAAAAATTCTGTAGTAGATCTAAATCTGCAGCCAAACGTGGCTTGTAATAGGTCCAAAACTGCCCTTTTATAGCTATTTTTTTCTTTTTCTTTTTAAAATGATTATCACATTTTATTTATATTACTATTACTTTATTTAAAAGCATTCACGAAACCTCATTAAAAGCACTTGTTTAGTTAAACCCACTAGGTTTATTATAAAAGGGGATAATGAAAAAACTAAGGAGAAAGAAGAACAGAAAAGTCCTATTCATATTTCTAAGCGTCTATCTGTAACAATAAATTAATTAAGTGAATTAAAAAGGATTTTTATTTGTTAATATCTCGCACAATATCATAAGAACCAGGTTCCCAACATTATAAGTTATGTAAAAGTCTCATTTGAATCTCCAGTCAGAGAAGAATTCGAGTTAGAGAAGTGAAGAAACGAAAAATTTGTCAAAGGAGAAAAAAAGTTTCGATTAGAAAAAATTTTGAACAGTAAAAGTTCAAGTCACAGAAGTTCGATTGTACCTAACTATTAAATACATGTATATGTAGGTAATAAAAATATAAAACCTGACAGTGGTGTGGTGAAATAATAAATTAAATCATGAGAATTACTACAGCACTTTGAATTAATGCGGACACGAAAAACTTGTTCGCGTTTTTTCAAAATGTTGTGGTCTTTGGGGTATGCGTTCTTGGTTTGATTAACATGTATTATATACATAATATATTAGGTATCTGTTATAAATCGTTATCTAATATCACCAAGGACGAACTACATCGTATTTAAGAGAAAGCGGGATATGATAGGATTTTCGATTCTACAGAAAAAAATATCTAAATAATATTCAATTTATACATACAGTATGTATATAGGTTCATAAATCGCAACCAAGTGTGAATAACAAAGTAAACATAACAAGTATGTGGTTGATTCTTTTCGGAAAGTTAAAGACCTTACGTCTTTTGTCATTTATTCAAATATTTCTTTTTTTACATCTGCGTCCCCGATAATATGTTGTTAGTAATGTTAAGCTTTTTCAGCACATCCTACAGCAAAAAACAGGAAACGGCATCAGCTAAATGGTCAGTTATACAAAAAAAATTACTGTAAATGTTTGACCATTTATCAAGGCAATGGCTTCATCATTTAGGCTTAGTTTTCAAATATGTTAATTCTATTGGACACTTATGCTTCTCTTTTTCGTTTTATAGCACTTTGGCATTATTAGATACTGGAAAGCGTGAAAAAGTGTAGACTGTTGTTTTCTCATCATTTGAGAGAACACTCATAAATGTGTTTGTTTATGAGGCAGCTGTGTAACGTGCGTACATATTTGTAAATAATTTCACCAAATCAACAAAATGTTGTTAACCATATTGATATTACTTGAGTCTATGTAATAAAAATACAAATAGGTAAATAAAAAATATATAATCCGCTACTTTTTACATCGAAGACGCTATCAGCACCATTAAAGTCAGTACAACTGTAGGGATAGATGTACAGTGGCAAAAGATTAGTATGCTTAGATTTGCAGATGATATAGCAGTATTAGCATCTAGCAAGGAGGAGTTTCAGATGGCTTTAAATAAAATGGAAGCGGTATTGACAAAACAGTATTGTTTGAAAATAAATAAAAGTAAAACAAAAATACTGGTATACAAGGGAAGAAAAAGTAGTGAGAGCGAATATAAAGAAAGGAGACTAAAAATTAGAAGAAGTTGCTGATTTTAGGTATCTAGGAAGTCAGATAAGCCAGGACAAGAGCAGTAAGGATATAAAGCAGAAGGTAGCGCAGGGTTGAGTCGCCTTTAATAAAAAGAAGTCACTTCTATGCTCGCGAACGGTTAATTTAGAAATTCGAAAAAGATTGTTAAAGGTGTACGTTTGAAGCGGGGCGCTGTACGAGTGCGAAACATGAACGGTGGGCGCGGCGGAAAAGGAAAGATTAGAAGGTTTCGAAATGTGGTGTTACAGGCGAATGATGGGGATACCGTGGATAGAGAAGGTTAGAAATGAAGAGGTATTAGAAAGAGTAGGAGAACAGGGGACTCTATGAAAGTCAATAAGAAATAGGCGAGATAGGTTAGTAGGAAACCTTCTCAGGCATGAAGCTCTAGTCAGAGACATATTAGAGGCAGAAACAGGAGTTAAGAGGAGCAGAGATAGATCTAGATTAGATTACTGTTCGCAAATAGTTAAGGACCTAGGTTGTTCTAGTTTTAGGGAAATGCAAAGATTAGGAAAAAGTGAAGCTGCGTGACCAACCAGTCTGACGACTTTGTGATGATGATATAATTCCAACTAAGTATACTTAATTTCATATTTTCATCTTATTTGTTGTTTTGTTATTTTTTTGCGAGAGGTTTAAGAACGTTCTGATTAAATTGCTTCAAGTTTCAAGTGGAAGTCGAGGTGCGTTATAGAAGAGAAGAAATAAAAGAAAAGAAATAACAATAAAACAGCCGTACCCAATTTGACGAGATTCCCACCTCGGAATGAGTTGTATTTGTATTTAAACGTCAACAAGTGAGCTTTTTAAAATTAAGTTCTGGCTCGGAATTAGCATTAAATTTATCAAGATGCACGTTCGCATCTTGCGTTCCGATATCATCGCCGCTCTATCTCAAAATACGATTAGAAACAGATACTGCCATTTCTTCGAGTTAGTGATCCGTAAACTTAGAGTGCTGCTCGATAATAATGAATGACTTGCAACTTATTCGACGACTAGAATGAGTACTAATAGTGGTTAACCCTGTACATGTCTACATACATACACGCGGACGAATCCAAAACGGCAATCAGAACAAGATCTCATCACAACCAACAATGAGTCTCAGAAATAGCACAACATCAAGAACCAATCTCAAAAATAAATCCGAATATACACAACTTGTATTAAAAAAATACGCATCATTTGGTCAACAGTTTTAGAAAAAGGAAAAAACAAATCATAAATGGGATTGGGAATTTGCCAATGATTATTTGTTTATTCATGATATAATTAGTATAAAACAGAAACTCTACTTTCATGGTATGTTTATCTCTGCCTTACAGATATCAATGTTAAAATTAATATGTATGATTGTCATTCTCATTCTCATAACTACATGATATTCCCTCATTTAGTAAATTTGAAAATGCTATAAAAATATTCTTGTTTCACGGGGCGTAACATTTTTTTGACGAATATTTAAATGACATTTCACACCTTAGTACAAACTTATAATGTATACTTTTTGTGCTTTGCTTATATGCAGGACCGTGTTTAGGGGGAAGAGGGGCAAAAGGGACATCCACCTTAGGCGCCATATTCAGAGGGCGCGCCGAAAGAATTGGTACTATTGAAACAGCCCTTTCCAAAAGATTAATAATTTAGGTACCCTCTTCTAACATACAACATAATGTTGGGCGCGGAAACTACGTATTCCTGGACTTTTTCAGCGTTCAATTATTAAAAATTACTATAACGTGTTGCCGATATCTATCTCGCAAATCATTAGGTTATTGATATTTCGCAAACATTTTATGTAAGATTAGGTTGAGGGTGAAAGAGCGAGAGGGTTTTAAATGTTTTGGACACCTTTATACAACTCCCGTTCCCCCCTTTTGGACGAATCTTACTTATCGAAATATTTGCGGGATGACAATATTTAAACAACCTCCCTCTCTCACCCGTCCCCCAACTTTAAATCCTTCAAAATCTAATGTATGAAGAGGTCGATGGCGACGGAGGGGTTGTTTAAACGTTGTCCATAATTTTAATCCCCTCATCCTGTTCCTAACCTAATCTTATATGAATGATTTGAGGGGTATCGATATTACGTCATCGTAGTTTTTTAACTCTTCAAAGCTGCAAAAGGTGTGGTTTCATCATGGAGGGGGTGCAGAATCAATCTTTGCCTTGGGCCAATTTTTTTCTGGACACAGTCCTGACTGTAGGTCTTTATTTGTAGATATGTATATCAATATAAGTATCATCTTGTATGTTACTAATCCCAAATAAATAATTAACTTCATTGTTATTATTGAGGAGATAAGTAATAATTTTCTAAAGGATCACTGACGTCCCACCAGTAAATGCAACGAGTGTTCAGCGACACAGATTTTGCTGGTATCGCAGTCAAGACATCTATTTTAATTTGCATTCTTTCGTTTGCATTTTCAGAAATGCCGTCTGACATTGCAAAATGCTTGGGCTCTCGTGATACGGCCACACCGGCCGCGGCCCTAACCTTCTTGATGTTCTACCCGCTCGCGGTCTCTCTCTCACTGCGACCAAATAATTAAAGTTACCGCACGGTCGATCGCCCGATGCTTGCTAATTAGACAAAGAATAAAACGAGGAGTAAACGGGAGACCACAGCCTGTTAACCAACATTAAGATTCCGCGGAAGAAATATGACGTGTACCGTTAAAAAAAAATAGTCTGACGGGAAAAGTTAAACGTTCCAAGATGCTGGAACAGAGATAGCGGGTTCGGCCACGTCCGTTGAAAAAAAAAAAGCAAACAAGAAGGACATTTACTTATTCCTGCAAATATTTCATTACTTTTACCTATCAGTGTATAAGCGAATAACCATTAATACGTTTAATGTCCCTTTTTCGTATGTTTTACCTACAGATATTGACCCTCCATGGCTTTGCAAATAATATAGAGTATTGAGTAAATACCGATGTTTAAAGTCACCCTGAATATCATATATCAAATATGCAGAGCAATGGTAAATCACATGGCTATTGTCCATTCTTTATCAAAAATCCAAACACGCTTGTTTTGTCAAGAAAACGTTTATTTAATCAGCTATAATATCATTATCATCATCGTAAGGTCGTCAGTCCTAAGACTGGTTGGACACGCACCTCCACCCTTTGCTATTCCCTAAAACTAAAACAACTCACATCAATCTAATCTAGGCCTACCTCTACCCTTCCTAAGACCCGTCTCTGCCTCTAATATGTCTGACTAGACCTTCATGCCTGAGAGTCCTCTGTTCTCCTATTCTTTCTAATACCTCTTCATTTCTAACCTTCTCTATCCACGGTATCCCCATCATTCGCCTGTAACATCACATTTCGAAACCTTCTAATCTTTCCTTTTCCGCCGCGCCCACTGTTCATGTTTCGCACTCGTACAGCGCCGTGCTTCAAACGTACACCTTTAACAATCTTTTTCGAATTTCTAAATTAAACGTATAGAAGTGACTTCTTTTTATTAAAGGCGAGTCAACCCTGCGCTACCTTCTGCTTTATATCCTTACTGCTCTTGTCCTGGCTTATCTGACTTCCTAGATACCTAAAATCAGCCACTTCTTCTAATTTTTAATCTCCTCTCTTTATAATCGCTCTCACTACATACTTTCTTCTTTTGCATACCAGAATTTTTATTTATTTTCGTACAGTACTGTTTTGTCAATACGGCATCCATTTTATTTAAAGCTATCTTTAACTTCTTGCTAACTACTGCTAGAAAGTTCCTTATAAAACACACAAAAGATTACAATAAAATCAGGTGGAAAAGACTAAAGGAGATGTTTACAAAATATATGACGCCTTGACCAAGATTTTGTTTATTAAGTAAAGGAATTAAATGGTGGGTTTAATCGCTGGACTTTATGGGAATTAATAAATTCTCGCAAAAGGTCTTAATAAACGTGGAATTTTGGATTTTATGGGGAGGTCCGGACCAGAAACTCCCCTCAGTGGATTCGTCACTGATTATTAATGAGTTGAATGTGTGCTATTGCTATTATTCATGGATGGTTCGTACACAGAATTCCACAATATTTTCATTAAATATTTTGCTACCGTACAAAGCGTTCAGTGTCTGTCAATAGGATTGACATGAACAAGCGAGATATATATTAATAGCACGGTTTTGATACCAGGCAACCGCACAAACTAGCAAAGTAAGATTCAATTACCTAAAAGGTAAAATGTGCAACTGTTGTGTTATATTTTCCTGTCATCGCGGGCATCAGGTCGAGACACGTCGACGCGACGCACCTACAAACTGCAAAACAAGTTTTTGTCGAAAGATATTAACATGGTACGTCTAATTGTCGTTTCAATTACATCAAGACTTACACACCGCGACCCGAGTATTAAACGTCGTTTACATTTATTGAATTCTCATGCAAGACTTCACCCAACCGTCGCTTCAAAATGTTTATTTATTCATGGAATTCAAGTCGTATGACGGCAATGCGCGAATCGCTATTTCATTTTTTATTTTCTTGTATTAAGTAAGTTTTTGTTTTATTTTCGAAATCGTTANTTTGGCTGCAGATTTAGATCTACTACAGAATTTTTATAGTGGGGTATCTATTGTTAGATAAGGGCAGAAATGCCGAAGCCAAAGATTTTTATTAATGGTTCCTGTTTATCTTTAGGAGGGATATTTCGGAGAAAGCAGTTAAAAGAAGAATATTTCTTAAAACCGTAAAGATAGTTTTGTTAAAGGAAGATAAAAATTGTCTGCATTTCTTAAAAGGATAAATTAAAGAATGAATTAAAGGTACAATATATGTTTATTAGAAATAGATAAGAAGAAGAAGTTAAAAGGATTATAACAATAAATTATCTCTTTAATTCGAATATCTATTAATTTTCTTAGAAAAAATCAGCCGTAGCGAAAGCAATAATTGGAGTTTTCGCGCGGAACTTTTACTGCCACAAATTTCCACTTTGGCATTCACTATTAAGATTAGAAGGTCACGCGGGAAAAAGAAGCGAAGTGCCTACTTGTATTGTCTGATACCGTAGTTTGAGATTGTAATAAGGGTTGTTAGCAGTGGACTAACAGTAAGGTAGAAATATATGTCCTCGAAACAAAAATGAAGACGGTAAATCAGAAATATTCTCTAACTCGGCCTTTCAAGTCAAACATAATAATTATTACATTAAAAGGTTAGAGCTAGAAAAGGTTGACTGTATTGAGTTATTGATAATGAATTGTGTGTAATGAATGAAAAATGAACATACATAACGGTGCGAAAAATGAGACATATACACTACAAGGACAATTTGTATTTACATACATACAAGAGTTATTTTATTCGGATATTTTATGCAGGAATGTGCTTCAAGTCAACTTCGGATACGTACCTACACGTTATTTGCGTGTGAGGCACTACGTACTACCACATAAAACTGAGACCCCGCTGGTACTTATTAAATACAGATTGCACTTCTTTAAAATAAATAAAATAAAATCATTCTTTATATAAAACGACATTATAATACATAGAAACTAGATTTTACTAGATACGCTAGCAAAATGTTTATGATAGATAGTTATTACAGATTTACACATAAATGTGTTTCCATGAAATAAATTATTTTATCAGCTTGAAATTCGGTAAAATGTGACAAGTATTGGTAAATATTCTTCTCTATTTTGTTCTTATTTATTGTAGTTGTTATAATTTGTGTATGATAGCGGTCAAGATTGTTTTAAAGTCCATCGAGAGATGGACCGATATAGAAGCAGAACTTACACACTTCGCACCTCCTCCGTCCGTTGCGCTCTTTTGCTGGCTCAGAATGAAGCAGGTTTATCTCAGCAGGAGCTTGAGCTGTTTCTAGTTCAAAACCGACAGTGATGGCGATATACAACAAGCGAACGTTCGCTTTATAAAGATAACGCATTGTTGCCACACAGATTCTTTTATTACGTTCAACGGTCATGATTTTCTACGTTATGTTTTCTCTAAACCGTGTGAAGTAAAATATATATTTTCTTTGTCTGAAGAATATCTACATGTAAGCCTTGTAGGTTTTAAAGAAACATATTGTTTGAAAAAATTATTCTTGTTTAGAAAACAGTTCCACAGTTAGTGGGGTTGAAGAGGTTGGATGCTGTGGAGGAAATGAATTTCGGAAAAAAAGAATCTGGGAAAAAAGCCCCGGAAAAAATGTCCTCTTGGAAAAAAATCTCCAAAAACTTATTCTAAAGATGTGTGCAGGGAACCATAGTACCATTTGAAAGACAATAATATTCTGTATAAGACTATGAAAATACATACACGGTTTTCCATTTGAAAAAATGAACTTACGATTGTTTGAAGTTAACCAAATCCGCCACTAAATGTCGAACACCCTGTATGCAATTAACCCACTTTGAAAGTACGGACGGGAGTATAGCTACCGTTCTTGAGAATATCGTTACTCCAGCTTTCTTACTGTAAAATAGGCATGCTTTTTCGCAAACTGCTCTGATACTTCTTTAAAAAAAAAATTAGTATCTGAAAAACGGCAAATTTTAGAAGTAGAAAAGCATTATAAAAGTCCACCTAAAATCATAAGTAGAATTTAAAAGCGTCATGATATACAGGGTGTTCCATTTAAAATAACGAGATTGGGGTAAACTTCCGGTATAACCGGAAGTGCTACATATAGATGCTGTTATTTTAATTGAGGAGAGCATGCCCAATAACGCTTTTGTCCAAATTTTCAAAATTCGAATAGAAGTAGTTTCCGAAATATTTTAATGGGTGGTCACCGTGAGACACCCTGCATAAAACAGATACTTATGGTAGTCCGGCCCGGCCCAGTTGTAGTGTAGAATCAGCAACTAGGTAAATAAAAATTTTTAAAAATAAGCTAATTATAACTTAAAATTCCTAGACGGAAACCTTATACAACAGGTGTACCAAATCAATTTGACCCTTTTCCTCCCTCTAAAAATCTCCCTCCTAAAAGTTGTATTTAAGCACTGAACCACAGTATAAATTTATCGGCTGAAGAGGACCTTATTGGTCCTAGTCCGGTCTGAAGTAAAGGGTTTTTAGTTGACAAGTCCTCCTCAACAATCCGACCAGCCCTGACGTACGGACGGTTTCGTATCTTTCGATGATTTTCCTCTTCCACGAAAAAAAGCATAAATTTAGTATCAACAGTACTCCTGCCTTTTAAGAATGACGTAAAATACAAAACCGTATCATTAAGCACATAAATACAATTTGTGAAACAAAAACTAAGTGTTTTTCTTTTCTTTCATCTGTTATAAAAATGTTAAAATGTTTCGCGAAGAGACAAACAACCGTATAATTTCCAATATAATATTTCATATTTTGAATTGATGAGCTTATGGCTTCTCTTTGAACCTATGACTTTTTTTGGCAGCATTGTAATTATTGAAGACATGTACCTACTGTATGAATGGGAGTTTTCGTTATATATTTATATTTATATAATTATTAAATAAATCGCTGTCGTCTGTAACTTTTCATCAAGTATAACTGTCACGTTGAATCTCCTCTTAAACAGTTTTAACTTATATGGTTTGGTAGCAACTATCTAATAAAGAACTGGTTTATATGAAATACGTTAGTTTTACCTATGATTATCACACAATTCTAGCTTTTACTTAGTTAAAACCACAATTGACTAAACAGGATTGTTAAAGACAAATTGAATTTTAATCGGGGATTTCACGGTAACGTACATACCTTTATTTCTAACAATGCACTTAAGATATGCATCTATGTGAAATGTAAGATGAGTAGCAAAGAGACCTTCTATTTTCTAGACAATTACTTAACTGACCTGACATTTGGCACTAATATAAGCAATATAAAATACTTGCAAGTTGCTAATTTTTCTAGCGTTCTGTTATATGGAATAGACCATATGATAAGTAGGGTTTAATGTTATTGTTATGTCTAAAGAGAAGTGCAAGTGTTTCAACAACGTTCGTTATCGAACACTTACTCATACCGGTATAATTTTATATCACAGCTTTGAAAGCCTGAAGTTCTGTTTTAACGATTTTTAATTCTTTTGTCAAGGGGGCAATTACGGTCAGCTTTCAAAAACGCAACCCCCAGTTTAGTAGCACTTTGTGATTTTATCATTTTTAGATGTTAAATTAACACATTAAACCATAAAAACCCTTTAACGTAATTACTCCTTTATCAATATATATTTCATGATTTTATGGCACACTTTAATAATAATTGGCAATGATTTCCTACGTAATAAGTTAATAACATATGTAATTCATCCGTCATAAAGACTATATGTAGTGAAGTTTGAATTTGAGAATTATTTTTGTGAGATAATAATACACTCTTTTAATAAGGGAAGAACAACTTTAATGAAACAACTGCCGTATTGCACAATGATTAACAATTCTCTGTATGTATCCCGTTCTCACACCTCCACCGCTTCCCTATAACCCAAACAACAATGCCCGGCGCAACATAAAGGTTATGGGCATGTACCGTATGTTACTCTGAAGATACCGTACTTCTTACATTTTGTTTTCTTCGATATCTGATAGAATCGGCGTCGCCGCCAGTACATAATTTTATATGTACCACTTTCTTGGTATTTGTACCAGTTTTTAATAATTTGTGTCATATACCAAGATATTACTGTTACGGTACGCAAAATACCAAGTTTTTATAAGAACAAAGGCTTTCACGGTCGGAATCCATAGTAGAATGAAGATTCGGGCTATAAGGCCGTGGTCTAAGTGAACTATTCTGTCCAGACGTTTCGTCAGCTACTGCGGCTGACATCCTCAGTGGTAGTGCTGCGTTGACAACGTGAACGTAGATTACCTCGAAGTCTCGACAGCAACTGGGTGACTAGCTGACGAAACGTCTGGACAGAATAGTTCACTTAGACCACGGCTTTATAGCCCGAATCTTCATTCTACTATACCAACTTTTTCTTTTAAAAACGGCATTTTTTTATAGCCAATACAATAAAAGCTGAAGGCGAATAGTTGAACTCTTATAACGGTTCACTTTATGATGGGACGTCCCAAAGCACAAAAACGTACATCATAGAATACCTACAATTATAAAAGCTGAAATCGTAACAATCGTTGAAAAACATATCAAAAAACAGAAGCAGGAAAACTCTAGAGGACTCTAGATGATTACGTTTATTCCTAAGTAAATTAACGCGTTTTGAATTGAAATTAATTATTTATACAAATTTTTAAAGGCATTCACGGTCAGTAGGTGGACTGATGCTGTTCTAATTCGGGTCTAAAGGCTTCCTAACGTTTCGCTAGCACGAGAGGCGAGTTTCTTCAGAAATGGAAACAACTACAACCGACGACGGCCTTTAGACCCAAGTCAGAACAGCATCAGTTCATTAATTATTTTACTGTAATACAAGGTTGTTGTTATATGGTACCACTTTTGTAAGAAACATTTGATATCTTCAACTGTAAAGCTTGGGACAACCTGTATATCTATATATATGTAAGTCTGAAAGGACAACTTTTGTAAATAAGCTCATACATTTTTAATTTACGCTAATAATAAACACTACTAGTTTCCTCAAACGCAAAATTAAAAGTATAAGTTTTTGTATACACGTTTCCACTGCGTCCTGACCAATAAAAATAAAAGGTCTGAATTGTGGACATAGGAAGAGCGCCCCGGGTGGCAGAAATTCACGCTACGCCAACGTGAAACTAGGAATAATCATTTGCAAATATTCCCAGTATGTACTGCCAATATCACTACATGCACGGATTTCATCGTGCCCTTTGAATCTAAAACTAGTCGGACTTGTCTTCTTTATAAGATGTGACAAGACATTGATTGAGCGTCATACTCGCATATAAAACTGTATCGTTTCCTTATAATTAACGATGTTAATTTATGCAAAACATTATTTTTTAATACTTTCCAAATGAACGCTACGCCGGTGCCTAAAAATCGAAAACTTCTAATCCGAATAATTAATTTATAAATAATTCTGACATCACTGCAACTAAAAACCATCACAACTTACATTTTATTAAATGAACAATGTTAAAAATAGAAGATAAAAATATTTTTTAAGCAAGACAATGTTTTTGAAATTAATTATATACACAAATATAATATTAATTTGGAGAGATTGTAGTGCTCTCTATTAAATTATGTGGTATAAATATGTATTTGTTTTAATTAATAAAAGGTTTCTTCTGGAAAATTGATAACAAATCGATCGCATGAATTAAGTGTTACACTTTATGTGAAGCTAAATTTATTTTTTATTTTTTACTTTCTATATTTCCTCCCATCCTGGCGATTTCTGCTGTTTCTGTTTCATTATTGAAGGGACTCTTTTTTATAGGATTTATGGGAAATATGAGATGAGTGATTTGGTTATTTATTAGACAATACAGAAGCTGAATAAAGTCGTTTCAAATTATAATAGTTTTATTTTCACAAAACCATCCGTACTTATTAAACATAGGTAAATATTGAACACATTATGCAAATTATTTATAGAAGGTAGTATGCAGCTAAGTATTTCAAATTATTCAATTTAGCTCTAGCTTTCCGGATTAGTCAATTCTACGTACAACAACCGTGAGAAACCACGATTATATGCAGGCCAACCGTATGTAATTTAAGTCACTTTCATTATCAATAACGCCAGTAAACAACAAAAATTTAACTTTCTAGCTGCAATATTAATTATTTATGCATCCAACACTGTCAGATTTACTCAATCTCATACGTTACGCTTTAACGAAACTAAATCAAGCAGTTTAAGGGATAAAATTTTGTTCTTATTCCCTTACATAATCAATCACCAACGTTAGAAGATGTCTGAAGAAGCTTTATCTCTAATAACATATTCGGAATTTCACTGATTGTGTGTGTCAGTCTCTCCGCAATTCTTAAAGAGTTGCTGTTGGACCATTGCTATACAATCTCTAGGTAGGTATCTTTTACAAAATTTTTGTTGGGCAAAACCTGTAGAATTTTCAGAAGTTTTAACAGATTTTTCGTGTTCTTTATTTATTCTTTTTCCAAAAGAACTTCGCACTAATCTGATAAAAATTGTACTGATTAAGAGCCACCTCACACCAATTTTCTTGAATTTTTTTAATGTTATACAGCACAGCATGATATTTAATATATGTAGCAAATGTATAAAATTTGTTTTAAAGATTTTTTAATACACACTTGTCCTGAGAAATGCATACATTTCCTAGGAATTGTATGAAATTCCGACATTGTACTAGGAAATGTATAAAACTAATGCTTTCTCTGAATAAAACACGTTAGTAGACTGAGATTCACAGTTATCTGTGTTTATGCGGTTCTAGTGTGATCGCCTGATGTACATGCATTGGTGACGTTATTGTTTGGTTAGGTTAGGTTTGGAGATGCATATGCATTAGTGACGGTATTGTATGGTTAGTAGGCAGATTTATGTCAGACTGGAGTTTCTTCAATGCCCCTGCCCGCCGGAAGCAGGTTGATATGTTGGAATAATGTCTTCGAAAAGTATGCTTCGTTATATATATATAAATGATCGGCATTATCACCTCTACAACATTCTAAAAATTCAAGGTCATCATTTTTACTGAAACAGAGATAACCTAGTCACATTATTCTAACATCTAACATATCAGCGGACAGGGGCACTAGAGAAACTTCAGTCTGTCATAAATCTTTCTAACCAAACAATGACGTCACCAATGGATATAGGTACATTTCCAAACAGCATGCCATATTATTGCCTATTTAGTATTACCTATAATACATTTCCGATTGGTATTTAGGAAATGTATAGATTTCCTAGGATATGTGTCTAATTTCATTTTTTTGACACATTTCCGAGCAATTTTAGGAATTATATACATTTCCTAGGAATTGTATACAATGACGGATTCCATAAATTGCCGGTAACATATACATACAGAATTGTGCGCGGAAAGCATTTCCTCGAAAACAGAAGGCACTAATGTAACCTGAATTAACCTACTCCAGTCAAACAAAAAAAATTTTTTGGGGGCAAGGGGGTGGGAATTTCCATGGTGAGCAAAAGTTCCGTCCAAATGAAATATCTATTCTGAAATAGTTAAATAAAGTACCTAAAATAATTATGTACTATTGTATTGTACATTTGATTACAAAATTTTAGAATAACAAGATAAAAGTAGTAGAGCTGGTGTTTTGATTTTGCATTTTACGAATTTTGTTGTTTTGTCATCTTCAGGCTAGTGTGAACATTTGTAAGCCCTTATTATAGCTTCACAAACAGAAAATACAATACAACTGATACACTCCTTATTTTTTTATTTTCAGTTAATTTATTGTTAATAAAAGGTTTTCTTGAATAATTTTTAATTGTGCATAATTTGTTTAAATTTTTTTAGTTTCTTAATAAAGTAAACAAATGTTTGAATTTAAAACCTTTAAATTTGAGAATGGTACACAAACCAAAACAACAGAGACAATTACAAATCAGTAAAACAATTTAAGCAGTACTCAATGTTTCACTGAAATTCACAATAACAATAGCTATACATATGTATAACTGTATATTAAATTTCCCTCTTCATTCTCCAATACAATACATATAAAGGGTGTAATTAAACTTGTGTTTAATGTCATTATGAAAACGAGTACAAGATTTAGTGGAGACAAGCGTTCAGATTAAATATTCTCATTTGCTTACAAATTGAATGGCGCCAGACAAAAAAAATTTCCCAAGGTCTTTTCTATTCTATCTACCTCCTTATCCTTTGCCCGGAAAAAATTCTTTAAGTAGGTGTCCGTTCTCTGTGAATATTTTAAGTCGTGCAACAATTACTTATTATTAGAATGGCAGAGACAACACGTAACCATCTATCTTAATAATGATCTTTTGCGTAAACAAAGGTCTTTGGGTGGGTAACGAGAGTAAAGCTAATTAACAAACAGATATTGTACTTGCATTTAATTAAAAGAATAAAAAAAGGAACAAAAGATTCTACTAATATATACACAATGCAGTCCGTTTAGAGACCCTCCCTTTATGGAATTCTGATAACTTACAAATAACAAACAAATATTGCCTTGACGAAAACATTCAAAAGTAGTGCTTTATTTTTGCCCATTAAATTATAGTGAAGGTTAAAAACAGGAATAATTGGAAGTATATAGATACAAATATAACCAGTCAAAATTGAACTTGGCTATTGGTGTTCATCATTGTAAGGTCGTCAATGCTAAGACTGGTTGGACACGCACCTCCACTGCTTCCTATCCTGAGCTACTCTTCGCATTTCCTTAAAACTAGAACAGCCCACATCCTTAACTATTTGCGAACAGTAATCTAACCTAGGTCTACCTCTACCCCTCCTAACTCCTGCTTCTGCCTCTAATATGTCTCTGACCAGACCTTCATGCCTGAGAAGGTGTTCTACCAACCTATCTCGCCTATTTTTTATTGACTTCCATAGAGTCCTCTGTTCTCCTATTCTTTCTACTACCTTTTCATTTCTAACCTTTTGTACCCACGTTATCCTCACCATTCGCCTATAACACCACATTTCGAAGGCTTCTAACATTTTGGTGTTACATTAATATAAATCTAAAGATTCAATTCCGCCCTTATGCATCAAAATAATATAATTTTAAAGTACAATAGTTTGGAAGGAATTTACGAATATTTTTGTTTACTGTCAGCTTTCCGTCATTGATCAGTTGTCATCGTTTACAAGTTATGAAGTCAATGTGCCAAAAATTTGCGAAACTGTTGTTCTCGAATAAGTGCCATGATGGCAGTTCCTTGCGCAAAATAGCCGAAAAACTGAATTTATCTAAATTTAGGGTAGCATTTCGGGGAAACAGCAAATTTTAATCGTGTAGGAATTAAACGCACTTTAAGATAGACTAAAGTAGATTTAAAAAGAAATAAATAAACTCTATAAAGGATTTCAAACTACTATTGAAATAATCCATAAAAAATATGTCCCTTTTGAAAGATAAATACATTTGAGAAAATAACCTTCCTTTTTAAAATCAAAAAGTACTGCGTATCTAAAACTTATCCCTTCTAGAAGCCAACTGCAGTTGGTGAAAGTATATTACACTTCAAGAAAGGTTACATTTAAAATTGCACGTAATTTCTTTTTGGAATGGTGAAAAAGACCTAAATTTATCTTAAGATTGTTTCAGGTATGCTCGCTCAAGATATTTCAGCCCTACATTAAATTTTAAGATACTTAGACTAAAGAAAAGCGGCTGATAAAGGATGACTCGTCCTCAAAATAAAAAACGCTTATCACGTGCAAAAGAAAAACAGAGTGGACTTTGGAGGACCAGTATAAAGTGATGTATATTTTTGGAAACTTGCAAAGAAGGGTTATAAGATTTCGGCACGAACTTTCTCTCCTCATGGAAAATACACGAGGGTATGTTGATTGGGAAGGCTGTTATTTATAAAGAGCGCAGTGATTGCCCTAAAATATCTGGAATTGTTGAAAAGAACCTTATTGCCAAGCACACACAAATTTGCATCCAATGGAAAAACATTCTACAGAATATGGAGCCTTATGCTATACGTAAAGCAAAAAATACAAAAGAGAAATTGTCTAATGGTTAAATTGTGATGTTAGATAGGCCAGTCAGTAGTCTATGAAATAAAACAATCCTCAACCACCCTGCCCAATTTGCACCCACAGAAATAGATGAAGTGTAAGATATTCTTCACACCTGAATTCCTCAGAATGTCTCTTCTTTTAAAAGCAAGAAAGCAGACTAATAAAAGTAAAAAGAAACGTGTCCGAAATATTAGCTGCTAAGTTACTTGAGCAATAAATTAGTTTTACAATTATTAAGCATGGGCTTAGTTTTCAATATATCAGTGATGTCCAAAAATAAATGAAATAATATAAAGAAAGCACAGCATGTTTTAGGAGTAGTGAATATTTGTTTTTTTTTTTTTTGAGAATTTGCGACAATCTTCGATTTTTTTAAGTATAAGTAGGTACGTACAAAGTGCCTATATGTAGGTATATAGAGATTTTTGTGTAGAGATAAAAAAAAATAAGTACTCAAAATGGGACCGATGAGTTGAGCGCTTTCGAGGTGCAAAATTATAAGCAACTGGTGATTTCCCTCCAGCCACACTTGACAATATCAGTTGATAAATAACCTTGGTACCTCTAAATATTTTATTCCTGCGTTTATCTTAATTACTGGTTTTTTGGTCGACATTAACATATTTGCTACACTCTATACTTACAACCGATATCCATCTAGTACACCCGGGTAGGCACCCAAATCGCAGACCGTTTTAATAACACAGAACGCTTATAAATTTAACCATCTTCTTCCGAAAGATCTGATGGTGCTAGTTCCGCGCGGTGCAAATTTACATGATGCACGACTCTCTACTCCCAGAAATATTCTCTATTATTCATTATAATGTTGTTTCGCGTAAAAGGGGATCCGTTAAATGGGAGGAGCTTAAAAACATGGCGCTGATTAGGGAAAATTTTTCATAGTTCCTATAATGTACCGTGCAATTTCCAAGTTTTTAAATTACGATAAGATGATAAGTATTGGCACAATATGTGATTGGACTGACACAAAGCCTCGGAAAAGAAATTACGTTGCAGGTGAGCGTGTTTTTAATGCCAATCACATTATAAAATTCGGAAAAAATAAATCCGGAAGCTAGCCTTCAATTTCCGTCAAGTTTACCGCCTACTGTTTACAAACTTCGGATTTAAAAAGTGATCCACATTAAATAATTGGTGAGGTGATTCTGGGTGATTTAACCAATACCATATCAATGACCTTGCACGTGTAAGGCTGGTTTAAGTGAAATTTGCAAGCACATTATTGCAATTTTGATGTATTGCAGCGGGTAGGATCTTAACCTCAAAATAGTTATATCGTATCATTAGCATTGTGTTAAATCAATTACATAGGAATAAATAATAATTTCGCACTTTATAATTTTAGTATAGTTCTAGTTTTAAATATTCTATTAGTTTACTTTTTCTCTAATTTTACGAATATATTTTTTACATAAATAAAACGGTTAGTTTTTATTGGAAAGTAATGTTAATGTAGGTGAAGATCTATGTCTGAAGTGCTACTGCAACTTTTCGCTGAACATATTAACATTTTATTTGATTTAACTTCAGGAGAAAACGTCTTAGACTTCATTATCAAAAAATTTTTTACTTTTTTAACGTGTTTTATTATATTAATACACAATTTTACGATTTATATGTATTAGTCCCTCGGATATTTATCCCTCATTTTAGTTACGAGTTTTGCTACCAGGTGGTGTATGCCCATTTGACGGATCCCAAATACTTTTTTTTGGTAAAGGTCTAGATGATGCCCCCACCCCCTTCTGTGGGGGGATCGAAAGAGGAGATTTCTCCCACCACTGTACCATAAAAAGTTCGTGGCAGTCTCACCCCATAAAAAGTTATGGGGGTTCAAAGTTAATAAATATGCTAATTTTTATACATTTCTAGACATGTAAATATTTATATAGTCATTCTTAAACAATATTCAAAGGTAAAACTAATGAAGAATACATAAAAATATTGAGAAAGTTATATAAAACATTATTTAAATATCTTTATCAATAGGTGAAGTTAGGTTAGGTTATGTTATGTTATCGGGTTCTGTTCAAGTGAGCACTCTCTTTCGAACCCTCACCTCCACCCGCTTGAAAATAACTACAGGCCTGACGCTGGAAACTGGCGGAAATTTTAAAATGGCGTGGATGCGCGGTGACAAAGTAGGCAGTTTTAGGTATAACGATTGCAGCCCTCTTTCTTCAGTATTCCCATCAGTGGCGTTGATTAAATATTTAAAAATAGGGATCAGTGAGCAAGTAGTGGACATACAAACAGAAGAACTAATTGTTGATGTTGGTGACAGTGATAGAGATTCCCATGATGACAGTGAATATGAAAACTAACTATAAAACAAAAGCAATAGGTTTATTTTTTCTTTTTGGTAAGTTATGTTTTTACATTATTTTCTAGTACGCTACTGTCCTATCTGTATTAATACTATAATTTACGCCTACTGAAAGCTTATTTGTGTATCGGTTCTAAGTGACTTACCCAAATAGGTCATAAATGGGCAAGTACCTGTGCGACCGCTCGCCAGCTTCCTTCGTCGGACCTATATTTTATTGAATTTTATTCGAATTATAGTGTATGAAAATTGCCAAAATAATCAACTTTCAATAGATTATGGGGGTGAGACCGCCGCAAATTTTTTATGAGGTTTTAGTCAGGTGACCACCCTCTTTCGATCCCCCCACCCCAACCCCCTTCGGGGATAGGGGTCATCATCTAACCCCCATAAATTTTTATGGAGGTGATACCGCCACGAACTTTTTATGGTACAGTGGTGGGGGAGAGCTCCTCTTTCGATCCCCCCCTTCGGGGTGGGGGCCATCATCTAGACCTTTACCTTTTTTTTTGTTAAGATATATAAATGAACATATAATTTGTTTGTTAATGTTTATGAGAAAAGTTCTTTTGAAAGAGATTCTATTTTAAATTCTAATGTTATTCAATTGTTTTCTTCCCCACCATTCGCCTATCTCTTTTTATTTCTTGTTTCGGTGGGCCAGCGAATGTACACGGTTCCTACAGCTGTTTTAGAGTTTACAAGATGAGATAAATTTTTCCGGCGTTAAACTAATGCCGTGCCGCAGGACCGGCTCGACTCCACTTGTCACGGTACAAGATGAATGATTCTAAGGTTTTAAACCCGGTGTGGTATCTGGACGATCCATGTGTACGTTTGCTATCATATGTACAACTCGTCTCAAAAACTTTACCGTAACTACAGCATAAAATTGAAATCGATGCAAGTGATTTACGTATAAATATACCAACATGCAACTTTATAATGATATAAAAACTGAGGCGCCATATAACCACAAATAAAAGTATGTTCAAAGCAGTTTATTAATTGGTGTTTTTTGTTTTTGTGACAAGGTGTATGCCGATTTAGTTACTATTAGCGACGTTGAGGAGTAACGAGAAACAGCACGGAATTCTTTAAAGCATCTAAGCATCGAGTATGTGGGAACCGCAACCAAATAAGCATCTTAATAAAACAGAAACGATTAATCTAAATACACGCATTGCTACATATGTACGGTGTATGGATAATGGAAATGTTTTATGGCTGTCCCTTCCCACGACCAACGACGCCACATTTTACGTTTGTCTAATTTGCAATAGCTAGTAGATACCTGTTCAGTACAATATTCGTCCCCCCAACCATAATGAATTTAATTTTTAGATGGAAATTGGATTGCGTGTGGACTAATTATTCATCGATATACGGTACGTATTCCTTTTCATACTGCCTTAAATTACAACAGGTGAAACATGTCATAATAAGTATATCAAGTTAGTCATCACTCGCGTTTACTCCACTTCACTACAATGAAAACTGATTTAACAACCTCCTATATTCATTTATATTGGCAGAGTTCTTATTTTCAGGTGATAAATAAAACAACTTGATAGAGTTGGAGTAATTTTATTCTAAGTTTTAAAAACGACTTAATCNCACCGGTTAAGAGTTTGGCCGAGAGTTGTCTCCTTCCTTTTCTGGCCTAGTGCTATTCTTTTCTACTTTGCGTCGGTCAAACTGAAGGTCACATCGCTACAGAAAGTAAACGAAGTATAGCTTTTGAATGCCTGTATGATATGTGAAGATATAAATTCAATAGTGTCGAAAATTATAACAATATGAGAGTCTTTGTAATTCCTATAAGCACTGAGTGCTGGTCTCATCTCTCATCTACTCAGAATTTAGAAGAATTATTGTCGCTGCTCGGTGTGGAATCTAAGTATTCCTTTTCAGCGCCCACCCACCGTTATACTTTCGTTGGTTTTGCGCCACGTTAAAGCCCAAATATTGTAACTGATTCACGTATCGCTTAAAACTACAATCGTAAAATCAGGCGATTGTCACCAACGCGCCACGGTCAGAAAAAATTCAGGTAGTCGGATCTTTTATAGGTCAATTGCGTGCCGCTTCTAAGAGCCTTTTCACACGGACTACTTTTGAATTTTACATCCAGCAATTTTTTGGCGACCCACAGTTCCTTATAATTCTACCAGAGAAAAATGAAAAAAACCAACGTCAACATACTTTAATAAATATAACAAAAAACCTATTTAATGAAAATTAGTAATTAATATTGCATTTGTTTTATTTATTGGTCACTAAACTAAATTACAGTAAGTAAAGAAAGTGGGTTTACTGGAACCAAAGTCGGATTCGAAATTTTAAATGTAATTTATTGGCATTGGAATCGGAATCGGAATCAAAGTTTTTAGCTTCATTGCTTAATTCAAATATATTTTGTCACACATCAAATTAAACATTAACACTCATTAAAACCTCGGATAAGTTTAATGTGAATGCGAAACAACCAAATGAAATAGTAATCGGAATCCCCCCCCACCCACAACAAGCATAAATGCAATAGTATGTACTAGTCTTGTTCGATAACTGTCTTTAGTTATCTGTTATCGATAATAATAAAATATCGAAAACTAATTGTCGGTAGTTATCGATACATTGATAACAGTAAGCAACTGATAACTATCGATATATGTACATCATTTTTAATTCATAGTAGATATTGTTTCTAAATAAATACGTATACCATAAATGTATAACTGTTTATTTGTTTACTTATTTTTTCCTAGAAAATTTTAAAAAATATTTTAAAAAATCCATAATTACTAATATATCAATAAGTACTAAGGTGTTTCAAAAAATTGAGTATTTTGTTTTTTTCGAAGAACATTGAACATGTTAAAATACGAATCTTAATATTACTTAATATTACTATTTACAGGTGGTATTTTACAATTTTATATCTCCCATTTAAATAACAGGAATTTTTCTTTGTTAATTTTGAAATTTTCTAACTCGACAACAAATAGTTAGATAATTATCTATAGTTATCGTTCAAAATCCATCAACCAAGAATTAAAATTTCATTGATTTAGTGTTTAAATGACATAAACCTAACGTAATGTGGTTTGGGACGTTGGTGAGGGTGGTATTTAATGGAAAGCCCGCCAAAACAAAGTTATGAACTATTAACCGCAAATCACTATCGATGATGTGATGGCTTTTTTAACATCCTGTAAAATAAAACAAAGAAGGTCTCTTAAGCTTTTAATGAATGTTGGTTTAGTTTTCAAGATGATTTTCAGGGTTAGTTCTTTGAACATTACGCGTAAAAATCCTTGTTAGTTCTGAAATATATAGGACTACTTGAGCAATTACTATAGATTCCAATATTATAAATGTCTCCAATTGTTACAGTCGAGTTTTCCAAAACAATTGTCAGGTTCGTTTCTTAACCAGTCGTTGAAGTCTCCGCGTAAATCTTCATTATTTCCCAAAAATGGAACTATCTCATTACCTAACAGTTTCAGCTATGTATTTCTTTTAACTCTTGATTTTATTTTACCATATCATGAGTTTAAAAAATATTTCAAGCCTGTTTCGATATATCTTAGGTAATATAATTTGCTAATCTCGTTACAATTTAGGCCATACACAAACCTAGTTTGGGCTTGAATTCTTAATTGAGCAACTTAAGCGTACCTTTGTATCTTTTGGTTTATGGGCGTTTAAGTCAGCGAACTATTATGTGTAAATTTGCTACAAAAATATTACGTAACTTAAATATAAGAAACTAGATCCAATCGATAATAAACAATGTAATGTTTGGGTAAAGCAATGAGTAAGTATAAGGAAAATAATTATGGATAATTGTTATAATTTTATTGCATATACTATATTTAAATAAAAAATTGAAAAGCCTGTTTTATTAATTGCCTTTCGGCAAAAAAAAACGTATTTCAGTTAACTACAATTTTGTATCAAATAAACAATCCAAGTAGGTATCTAATATCGTAAAATTTAATATCCTATTTATATTGGTGGTTTTGTAAGTTCTAATTAAGAATTAATTAGTCGCCATAAAAATTAATTGAATAGTGCAAAACTAGAAGATTTTTTTTAAATCAAACGTAAAATCCCTTTTAGAATGCGGTTGGAAAAAGGCGAGGTTGAAATAGTGTGACATGTATATAATACATTACGTATCGAGGAAAGAAACAGGGTTTTTTCAGACTGCATGTGAATTGCCACCCGAGCCAAAGGTTTCACAAGCAGTCTGAAAAAAACTATTTTTTGTCATGTTTGTGCGGCAAGCTCGTCATTAAGTAGATAGTTGGCGAAATAAGAGTAAATAATTTAGAGGTTAGGAAGTCATTGTCATGGAACACCTGATTTCTGCGCATGCCCATAAACTTCAGCGCATGCGCTCAATGACAAATTTCATTGCCTCTCGATTCAAAAACGGCTGAAAAAAGACAATAAGTATCTTTCCAATTCATAGCTTGCAAAACGAGCTTTCCGCGGTAACATGATAAAAAATGTATTCTTTTAGTCATCTTTCAGTCAATCAGTTACTCGACGGTGAACCTTGATAACTTAAACCTCTATAACGTAATAACCTCTATAAATTCATAAAATTCAGTTCAAAACCTCTATTACTTAAAAAACCCTCAAGTCTTCAATGCAAAAGACGAGGAATTGCTGAATTTCCCTAATTTAGAAAAATGCCTGTTTACATGGTTTAGACAGTGTAGAAATATGTAAAAAACATTAGTGTTAATGGATCTATACCAAAGGAAAAAGTTGAAGAGTTTGCTAAGTCACTGGAAATCCATAATTTTAAAGCTTAAACTTAAACCCTTAGTTAGTAATAACCTCAATAACTTAAATTATTTTACGTTTCCCGTCGCGTTTATCTGATCGAGGTTCTACTGTATAAACACATTGACGAGCGTTACAGAAGATTATAATAAACCAAACTACATAAGGTGCATTAACAATGGATTTGTCCAACACTTCAATTATTTCCAGTGAAGAAATTAATGTGATGGTCAGAAATATTGATGAAGCAAGAAAAATAGTGAAGAATTTATTACCCATAAAGTCATCTGAAAGATACAGACGATGTTTTAATGAATTCGAGGCATGGAGAACAAATAAAAACATAACCTCATACGAAGAAAATACGTTCCTTGTTTACTTACTTACTACTAAAGAATTATACAATCTACAATGACTTTTTAACCTCTAAATAATTTACTCTCATTTCGTCAACTATCAAGACGAGCTTTCCGCACAAACATGACAAAAAATAGTATACGTACCTCGGGAACAAACAGGGTTATCTCAGACTGCAATTGAATCGCCACCTGAGCTGAAGGCCTGTTTCTTCCCTCGACACCTAATGTACTATTAAATTTGTTGAGAAAATAGAACGATGATAAAGGTCAATACGTATGTATAAATTCAATGTTGACTTTGCTTCATTCAACACGTTATTGGAAAGATGTAGATATTCTTACTAGATTCTGAGTGTTGTTGCACTGGTAGCAACATAGAGCATACACAATAGTTGTAATACTAAGCAAGCGGCAGATCTGGGGCAGCCGAGTTATAGATAAATGCTGTTAGCCTTTGCGTGTGTTACATAACCTAATAAAGGCGCCAAAGTTCTGCATACTACAAGAAATGTTCGCCCACGTTCAAGTAACCTTGCTGCATTGTAACTTATAATAAGACAATTCTTGTTTATTAGCTATTCTGTTTAGATAATAATACCTGGAAACTATAATAGGTAATAATTCGTTTTAAATCATTCAATTCGCATACACAAAACGCAGAAACTTACGTACCGCTCACTTACTCACCAGTTAAATTTTTGTATATCTATTAAAATAATTACAAGCCTAAGTAAATACAATAGAATATACGTTTACTTGGTTAAAATGCATAACAAGGCTATGGGAAAATGATACATACATTAATTTTAATTTCACTTGACAATATTGTTCCACTAAACTTTATACAATAAACTACACTACTTATTCGTCGATGGTACCTTTATAGATTTTGTTTTGAAACAATTGTTAGTATTTTTATGTTAATTATATTTTATATATAATAGTGCAAACATTCCTTAATGAAAGTCAAAGAATCGAAAGTCGCATAAGTTGATATAAGTAGTTCTTAGTGCGATTAGTGAAATTATTAATTTTAGATTCAGTTTAATTTTATATTTTTGAGTCGGTAGAGATAGATCTGCTTACCATTATTCAACCTATTTTATTATATTATATTGGGAATTTCTATAATTTCAAATGCATACAAAGCAGTCAAATATCCCTTAAATGTGCCTCTTGCAAACAATAGTAGGCCGATTTAGTCACAAGGGCCTGGTTCTGAAATGATCTTCGACGGCAACCACCCTTGTTGATTTTATTATAGATATTCAATTGTATGCAGTTCGAATTGGGCTGACTTGTTTTGCAGGCTACAGTAATTCCATCTACCTTGTTGTGTTTTCCCCTTATTGGCTTTTAGTTTGTATTCAATTGCTACATACTCGGTCTTGATGGTGGCATTAGAATAAATTTTTAATTTTGTCACATAATTTGAAAGGAGTTACGTTTTGTCCTTGTTAAATTGCGTTTTAATTCACATTTTCTTCATTCTGCTTATAGTTTGTTTTAATTCGTTACTTATTATATATATATATCATAGTTAATATCATCATCATCATCATAAGGTCGTCAGTCCTAAGACTGGTTGGACACGTACCTCCACTCTTTCCTATCCTGAGCTTAACTTCGCATTTCCATTCTTGAGTTCGTGCCCACATCC
>NW_020439058.1:331212-363640 GCF_000699045.2 Agrilus planipennis | reverse complement strand
TATCTAAAATCAGCCACTTCTTCTAATTTTTCGTCTCCTATCTTTATATTCGCTCTTTCCCTACTTTTTCTTCCCTTGCATACCAGTATTTTAGTTTTACTTTTATTTATTTTCATACAGTACTGATCTGTCAGTACCGCTTCCATTTCATTTAAAGCTATCTCTAGGTCCTCCTTGCTATATCATCTGCAAATCTAAGCATACTAATCTGAGCTAATAAGTTATTTAGTATAATTGAAGACATCTCGGACAGTATACGGTCTAACATGAAATACTACAGTTAGCAGTAAATAACAATAGATGGCGATATACTGCTACTGGTATACACCGGTGATGTATTGTACCCGTTTCAATATAATTTTATCAAGTCAGTTTTTAAGTTTTGCAATTTAAACTTCATGTTGTACTTACTTGCATTATAATATAGAGTCTTTAAGCTAGTAAGGCGGTCGGAGTTAATTGTGTGGAGGCTTTTAAATGTGGGCCGAAGTATTTGTAAACAGCTGTCGAAGAATATTAATGACCCAACATGTCTCTCCTAGGCGACCACAGCTTTTAGAAAATATTAGGTAAATTATGTGCTTTTTATTCATGATTTTTTAGAAAAAACGTTGTACTTAACATTCCGAACCACCTACGTTATTGCATTTTTCCAACGCTAGTATTTATCTCTGTTGTATATCATGATTTCACTCGAATGTATGATATTGCTGTGCAAAGATGCTTATTACAGTTATTAATAAATGTATTGTATTTTCATAGGTTGGGGTCGCAAAAGGAAAATCTGAGCGCAACTCAAGGCGTTTTCATGTCCTTCTGCGGTATACATATATGTTACCGGAAATGTATTAAATACAATTCCGATGCTATTTAGAAAATCTATAAACTATTGTTTCAAAGATTTTTTAATACATACTTGTCCTGAGAAATATATACATTTCCTAGGAATTTTATGAAATTGCGATATTGTACTAGGAAATATGTAAAACTAATGCTTTCTGTGAATAAAACACATTAGTAAACTAAGAATCAAAGTTATCTGTGTTTACGCGGTTCTAGTGCGATCGCCTGATGTACATGCATTGGTGACGTTATTGTTTGGTTAGGTTAGGTTTGGAAGTGTATATGCAATAATGACGTTAATGTATGGTTATTAGGTAGATTTATGACAGATTGGAGTTTCTTCGTTGTCCCTACCCGCTGGAGTTGGAATAATGTCTTCGAAAAGTATTCTTCATTATGATCTCCGCGCCCACCATGTATATATGTATATGAAAATGATCAGCATTATCACCTCTACAAAATGCTAAAAGTTCAAGGTTATCGTGTTTGCAAAAACAAAGATAACCTCGTCACATTATTCTACTGTCTAACATATCAGCTCTCCTCCTGCGGGTAGCGGAATTAAAAAACTCTAGTCTGACATAAATCTCCCTAACCAAACAATGACGTCACCAATGGATATAGGTACATCTTCAAACAGCCTGCCGTATTATTACCTATTTAGTATTACCTGTAATACATTAATACATTTTCGATTATTATTTAGGAAATGTATAAATTTCCTAGGAAATGTGTATAAAATATAATTTATTTCACACATTTCCTAGGAATTTCCGTTAACATATATTATTTTATTTAGAAGCTAACGTTAAATTATATTATTGAATAATAAAAATCAGTTGCTGAATAAACAAAGTAATACATCCGTAAAAATTGTTTCAACAATTGTAACACGTTGCATTCCGTAGGGCAATTAATATGGGCATGGGTACCTTTCTAAAATCTAGCCGGTTACGATTGTCAACAATAGCATAATGATCAAATGGCGATACGCGAGCGCCGTAGTATCGTAGACTCAACATAATTATAAAACTGTAAACTAATTACTTGATATTTGTTACAGGTGAGTGAGCGCATAGCCAGTTGTTCGGAAAGCAGTTAAATTAATGGTACCAATAACAGCACATTGAGCAATGCAGTTGTAGTGGATAAAATGGTCAATTTTTCCGTGCAGTACTGTACGGATTATACGCTCCTCACCGGTTAAGTGTTTGGCCGAGAGTTGTCTCCTTCCTTTTCTGGCCTAGTGCTGTTCTTTTCTACTTTGCGCCGGTCAAACTGAAGNCGTAACTTCGTCAGTCCTAAGACTGGTTGGACACGTACCTCCACTCTTTCCTATCCTGAGCTAAACTTCGCATTTCCCTAAAACTAGAACAGCCCACATCCCTACCTCTACCCCTCCTAACTCCTGTTTCTGCCTCTAATATATCTCGCCTATTTTTTATTGACTTCCATAGAGTCCTCTGTTCTTCTATTCTTTCTAATACCTCTTCATTTCTAACGTTCTCTATCCAGGGTATCCTCATCATTCACCTGTAACACCACATTTCTAACGCTTCTAACCTTTTCTTTTCCGCCGCGCCCACGTTTCGCACCCATACAACGCCGTGCTCCAAACATACACCTTTAACAACCTTTTTCGAATTTCTAAATTAACCGTTCGCGAGCATAGAAGTGACTTCTTTTTATTAAAGGCGACACGACCCTGCGCTATCCTCTGCTTTATATCCCTACTACTACTTCCATCCTGACTTATCTGACTTCCTAGGTATCTAAAATCAGCCACTTCTAATTTTTCGTCTTCTATCTTTATATTCGCTCTTTCCCTACTTTTTCTTCCCTTGCATACCAGTATTTTAGTTTTACTTTTATTTATTTTCATACAGTACTGATCTGTCAGTACCGCTTCCATTTCATTTAAAGCTATCTCTAGGTCCTCCTTGCTATATCATCTGCAAATCTAAGCATACTAATCTGAGCTAATAAGTTATTTAGTATAATTGAAGACATCTCGGACAGTATACGGTCTAACATGAAATACTACAGTTAGCAGTAAATAACAATAGATGGCGATATACTGCTACTGGTATACACCGGTGATGTATTGTACCCGTTTCAATATAATTTTATCAAGTCAGTTTTTAAGTTTTGCAATTTAAACTTCATGTTGTACTTACTTGCATTATAATATAGAGTCTTTAAGCTAGTAAGGCGGTCGGAGTTAATTGTGTGGAGGCTTTTAAATGTGGGCCGAAGTATTTGTAAACAGCTGTCGAAGAATATTAATGACCCAACATGTCTCTCCTAGGCGACCACAGCTTTTAGAAAATATTAGGTAAATTATGTGCTTTTTATTCATGATTTTTTAGAAAAAACGTTGTACTTAACATTCCGAACCACCTACGTTATTGCATTTTTCCAACGCTAGTATTTATCTCTGTTGTATATCATGATTTCACTCGAATGTATGATATTGCTGTGCAAAGATGCTTATTACAGTTATTAATAAATGTATTGTATTTTCATAGGTTGGGGTCGCAAAAGGAAAATCTGAGCGCAACTCAAGGCGTTTTCATGTCCTTCTGCGGTATACATATATGTTACCGGAAATGTATTAAATACAATTCCGATGCTATTTAGAAAATCTATAAACTATTGTTTCAAAGATTTTTTAATACATACTTGTCCTGAGAAATATATACATTTCCTAGGAATTTTATGAAATTGCGATATTGTACTAGGAAATATGTAAAACTAATGCTTTCTGTGAATAAAACACATTAGTAAACTAAGAATCAAAGTTATCTGTGTTTACGCGGTTCTAGTGCGATCGCCTGATGTACATGCATTGGTGACGTTATTGTTTGGTTAGGTTAGGTTTGGAAGTGTATATGCAATAATGACGTTAATGTATGGTTATTAGGTAGATTTATGACAGATTGGAGTTTCTTCGTTGTCCCTACCCGCTGGAGTTGGAATAATGTCTTCGAAAAGTATTCTTCATTATGATCTCCGCGCCCACCATGTATATATGTATATGAAAATGATCAGCATTATCACCTCTACAAAATGCTAAAAGTTCAAGGTTATCGTGTTTGCAAAAACAAAGA
This sequence comes from Agrilus planipennis, assembly GCF_000699045.2. NCBI lineage: Eukaryota > Metazoa > Arthropoda > Insecta > Coleoptera > Buprestidae > Agrilus > Agrilus planipennis. The sequence continues at coordinate 359,687 of NW_020439058.1, read as the reverse complement.
TAACCTCGTCACATTATTCTACTGTCTAACATATCAGCTCTCCTCCTGCGGGTAGCGGAATTAAAAAACTCTAGTCTGACATAAATCTCCCTAACCAAACAATGACGTCACCAATGGATATAGGTACATCTTCAAACAGCCTGCCGTATTATTACCTATTTAGTATTACCTGTAATACATTAATACATTTTCGATTATTATTTAGGAAATGTATAAATTTCCTAGGAAATGTGTATAAAATATAATTTATTTCACACATTTCCTAGGAATTTCCGTTAACATATATTATTTTATTTAGAAGCTAACGTTAAATTATATTATTGAATAATAAAAATCAGTTGCTGAATAAACAAAGTAATACATCCGTAAAAATTGTTTCAACAATTGTAACACGTTGCATTCCGTAGGGCAATTAATATGGGCATGGGTACCTTTCTAAAATCTAGCCGGTTACGATTGTCAACAATAGCATAATGATCAAATGGCGATACGCGAGCGCCGTAGTATCGTAGACTCAACATAATTATAAAACTGTAAACTAATTACTTGATATTTGTTACAGGTGAGTGAGCGCATAGCCAGTTGTTCGGAAAGCAGTTAAATTCATCCAGAACGTAAAGCTCCGCAATAAAATCTGTTTAAACGCCCCATTTGTAACGTGGACCATACAAGTCTGCAAGTGTACATGGATTGGCCGGAACATTACCTACAGAAGTGAGCTTTTTAATAATAAATTAGCCAGTATGGAAAGCTATACAAACGTCTCATTGTGTTCCCTAACCTTAATAAAGACGAGCGAACGTTTAGAAATGCTACAGAAACAAAACGCGACTATTAAGTCGTTTTTCAAAACATGAGCTTTAATTAAGACCAATTAACTTTCAGGCTTACGACCAACAATTACAACTCAATTATCGCAATAAAGTCTAATAAAAAATTCTTACTATAGAAACCCTAGATTCATTTACATACACAAATTTGCTAACTCTTCTCTACAAAAATGATGATAACTTACATTTTTAATATCAATTTATTTAAAAAAAGTATGTGTGGACTTATCTATGTAAGCACACATCCCAGTTTCCTTGGAATACAGAGGCGGATTAAATGTCGAGAGCGCTCTAGGGTCTAGGCTAGCACCTCATAGGCGCCGCTCTGGCGGTCATATATTTTGCAAAATACTATTTTTTTATTAGATACTTCCTTATTTTCTTTTTTTTAGGTTTAAAAACTTCCGCGCGCGCCCCTTTTTAACCTTGAGCCCCTAGGCATATGCCTACTTTGCCTTATGGATAATCCGTCACTGTTGGAATGTCAAAATTTTACTATCACGCTCCAAAAGTTACGTAAACGGTAAAGGTCTAGAAGGGGGTGGGGGTGGTGGGGGATCAAAATAGAAGGTCCCCTCCACCACTGTACCGGGCGTTCGTGGCGGTCTCACCCCCATAAAAAGTTATGGAGGTTCAAAGTTAATAAATATGCCAACTTTTATACATTTCTAGGCATGTAAATATTTATATGGTCATTCTTAAGCAATATTCATAGCTAAAACTAATGAAAAATACCTAAAATATTAAGAGTTATATAAAGCAATATTTAAATATCTTTATCAATAGGGTAGGTTAGGTTATCGGGTTTAGTTCAAGTGACCATTCTCTTTCGATCCCCCACTTCCTAACTTTTTATGGGGTGGGAGACCGCCGCAAAATTTTTATGTGGTTTTATTCAGTGATCACCCTCTTTCGATCCCCCTACCCCCACCTCCTTTGGGGGTGGGGTCCATCATCTAGCCCCCATAACTTTTTATGGGGATGAGACCGCCGCGAACTTATTATGGTACAGTGGTTGGGGAGACTTCTTCTTTCGATCCCACCCACAAAGGGGGCGGGGGCCATCATCTAGACCTTTACCACATAAACATCTAAAATAATATTAATAAAAAGCAATAAATCCCAATGAATAAGGTTCATAAATATTGCACAACCTCTAAATAATTCAAGTTGAACCAAATTTTAATATAATCTTATTACCCACGATATTTTTTAGATTTTAATACAGTAAATTATTATTTTTTAAGGAATTATGGAAGCATCACATTTGCGATCATTATTTTGCAGGTCGATTAACTTTCGTATTAAATTATTTAAACATTATCATGTTCCTGTTCCGATTAACGTTTTAAGTTTGATTTATTTTGTTCATCTGGCCGTTTACGATGACCAATTTTCCTTGTGATAACGCCCATATTCATAATACATAACAACGTAAATTAGCTGATCGTTATGTAAAATATTTATGCAGAGCACAGAGGGAAAAAAGATGTATAACGGTTAGGTTAGGTACGTACCTACACACACACATACATACATATCTATATATAGATATATATATAAGACAAAAGAACAAAAAGCTTCCGAAACTCTAGACTAATTCATGCAAAAATATATTATCGATGGCGAAAGCGAACTGACAGAGAAACGATGCCCGAGCTGCCAACAAATGAATTTATCTCATGTGCAATCTGCGTCTACACGGATGCAATTACGTTAGGATCGCCCGGAGGACGACAAGACGCAGATATCCGCGATACGTGTAAAAGAAAGAGACCGTGAAACTACTCAATGGACTATAAAACGAATGGGCGGCACCGCAATTATTAAACCGTTTCCAAAAAGATGACCCGACCAATAATATACAGCTGAATATCAAAATGTGCATCGACACGTACAGAAAAGCTGCCACGGGCGCACAATTTCGGAGCCGATCGACTTGAACAGCGTAGCGCAATGCAATCATGCAATGTGTTGCTTGTCGCTGCTCGTTCCTGCTTCTGCCTGCCGTGCCATCTGTAGAGAATCCGACCCAATCACGGTGTGGCGCATGCGTTGTGTAAATATTAAAGTGTCTTCCTAATTAGCATTTATTTCGTTCTATGCAACACTTGAGTGTTAGGTTATGATTAGTTTTTCAAATAATTGGATCTTAGAATGTCTGCATCACTGACTACTCACCGTCGTGCCGCTCCTGCAAACTTGCGGATGGGCAGTCTCTCCAGTTTACGCCGGAGGGTAGGGCAGAAGGTCCTCTTCAGCCTCCCTGAGGAATCAAGAGAGTGAGTGGATGGTAGATGAGGTGAGAAAAATGAGACAAACAGAAGAAAGTGAAAGATTGTCTTTGGAATAATACTACCTCTCTCCTTTTGCCTAAGTGGTCTAAGGAAATCGCAGAAAAATTAGGACCAGGGCAGTGTGCTTCCAAATACCCAGCAATGGTTTAAACCTTTAGCTCATGCCGTTCATGCGCCGCTCCTTCACAGCGTCATGCAGTACATTAAAGATACTCGGTCCGTTTGAAAGGCGAAAAAAACATCTCGAGCATTGTCTCTGTAAACGACCGACTGTAGCTAAACTTAAAGTGGTAGTCGTCTAACCTCTATTTCATGAAATGTCTCTAAGCTATCTACATCTCTATTCTACAATACATTACTATAATTTATAGTTTCTCTGTATGGAATCTTTTGTAAATAAATTGATTTCTTGTATGCAAGTATACCTACGTATGTTCCATCATCACGACTATAGGAATCTCTGTTGTTTAATCCTACTGAATTAACAAAAGAGCTATTTTTATAATTCATTTCAAGTCGCTGGTATACACTTAAACCGTGCGACGTACAGTATGCCACGGTAAGACAAGAAGGAAAATAAGAAAGAACCGATAATAAGAAAAATAACGAGAATGACGAATATCGTGAGAGCAGCAGGAGCATGGGGTCAGAAAGAGAAAAGTGCAAGTGCACAAGCGTAACATTGTACATTCATTTCAATATAACAGCCTTTTCATTTGGGTCGTAAACATGGCCAAACAGGCCGCTTCACAATATACAAGCGGCCTTAGACTTTCGTGCCTCGAATGCACTAAATAAATTCAGTTATAATTTACCATTGTTTCATGTCTTGGAGAGACCTTGCGGAAACAGACCGGACTGCGACTGCGACGTCTCGCGTTCATACTCACAAAAGCGTTATTATATCAGGCGAAATATGTCACGGCAACTCAAAAAACCACAATGGCCCTATGTCAGCGGCTGACCCACGTTGTAAAACCTGTGTCGTCACCGTTGGGGCTCGGAGAAATGGAAGAGAGGAAACTCACCCGGTTTACGAGCAGTATTCCACATACATATACATACATCTACGAACATTACCTGTACTATTGACGCAACGTTATCGCAAACACGTTTGCTCCATACAAAATTAGATACAGTTCCAGTTAGAAAACGACGACAGAGCAAATTAAATTTTGTACATTATTACTCGCATAAAAATCCAACGAAGATTATTAGACATACATAACTGCAAACAATATTCGTACAACAAATAGCAAATTGATTCCAATTCGCTCTGCACTTAACAATAACCAGCTACCTTCGATTTATTAATTATTTATTAGAAAAAACAAAAACAACTTCTAAAGAGTTTGCTTTTATATATGTAACACTTAACCATGAATAAATTATCAATAACGAGCAGTAAATTGCTATAACTTTTTAATAACTTAATAAAGGAGAGAATATATACGTATTATTGCCTTTTAAAAAAGATAACTATACTATTGATGCTTACCAATTTAAAATAATTAGTTTTCATTTTAAAATTGTCATTTGAATTGCTTTCTCTAATTGGCACACCATTGTACCTCTCTTGGAGTAATTTAAAATAGATAGATTTAAGATAGATATCCTACTATAAAAATTCTCTTGTTGTAACTGAAAAACCTGCGGCCAAACAGTTCGCAAACTGCCCTTGATTACAGTTACTTTTTTCTCTTTCTTTTTAAAGTTTTTGGTTAAACTTAAAAACTTTCACAAAACCCTACTAGGTACAAGCACACATTTGGTTAAACAAACTTGGTGGTGAGAACAATGGTAAAGGTCTAGATGATGGGTATGGGGGGATCGATACCCCACCACTGTACCATAAAAAGTTCGTGGCGGTCTCACCCCCATAAAAAGTTATGGGGGTTCAAATTTAATAAATATGCCAATTTTTATACATTTCTAGGCATGTAAATATTTATATAGTCATTCTTAAACAATATTCAAAGGTAAAACTAATGAAAAATACATAAAAATATTGAGAAAGCTATATAAAACATTATTTAAATATATTAAAGGTTAGGTTATCGGGTTTTGTTCAAGTGACCGCCCTCTTTCGATCCTCACCTCCACCTGCTTGAAAATAATTTTTTTATTGAATTTTATTTGAATTATGGTGTATGAAAATTGTCAAAATAATCAACTTTCAACCCCCATAACGTTTTATGGGGGTGAGACCGCCGCAATTTTTTTATGGGGTTTTACTCAGGTGACCACCCTCTTTCGATGCCCCTACCCCCACCCCTATCCAACCCCCATAACTTTTTATGGGGGTGAGACCGCCACGAACAGAATAATTAATGTATAAGAAGGTGATGTAAAAAACTGGAAAAAGGATATCCAAGCACAGGCAGTGTAACGCCTTCTAGTTGGTATTTGCAGCTACTTAAATATTTTGTTAGATATGACAGAGCCGGGAAAACTCTAACTTCATAGGAGCCGCTACCTGAGGTTAGTCTGGATCACTCCATACTCCTTCAATGAGTACGAGAGAACAAGCAGTAATGACCCATATTGCTTTCACTTTTTCTTCTCCCTTTCACTCCCATGTCAAGCCCCTTCATCTCGTAGACGAGCGAAGCCTCTTTCGCAATTTAAATGATACCTACGAAAATTTTCTAATGATCGTCCCGCTGCTCAGGGGTAGCATGCCGGACTACGTTCGCAATACTATTGGGTTCAAGGCCAAGTTTGCCCGTCTCTGTTTTATGAAACCTCTGGCCCATTTACTTGTTCCGTTTATAATATGACAAATTCCTAGAAATTCCCTGTATAATGATGCCACCTGCGGCCCTTGGTCGGCCCCAAGACATCAAACATTTTTTGGGTAGTTAAAGAAACTGTTGGTGCGATATATTGATGCGGCATCGTAGCGCAACTAGAAGGGTAAAGGGGTCTTGCGACGTATCGCAAGAACGCGAAAAGACTCGGTCTCGACACGTCGAAGGGGCAACACGTACAAGTCAACTGTTAGCATTTAAGAGAATTAAAATTAAGTTCTTTTTATCAGAATTATGTTTTGAGTTCATTTCTTTTTTATAATAAAGTTGCTATATTTTCACGTCACGAGTTCTCTAATAGTTAGAGTGGTCCTTCGAATAAAACAGCACGAAACAATAAGCAAAAATCACGACAATAACAAACAGAAACCGTAAAAATACCAATCGAGTCCGAGAGCGTCTATATTAATTTGGTATTCGAATACTTGGCGTCAAAAGATTCGATTACTTCGGATCTGCGGAAGTATATCGGATATTAAAATATGGAGTAGATAGTATTTACTCACCACCAGTTTCGATAAATTTCAAACCACGAACTAATTCATCATCAAATCATATGTTTTTACAAAAAAGAGAAGAAGAGAAAAAGTCTTCTTCGTATTTCTATACGTTTTTCTGTAACTATAAAAATAAGTTAACAGTAGCTAGGTAAGGTAAAATAACCAATGCAAGATGAAATGCATAACTCCTTATAACGTTTTGGAAAGAAATACAATGGTGCTAATACTATGCAATTAATAGAGACATATTTTACAGAGAACCAACCACAAAATTACTTTACTATTTTTATTACTTAAGACAATCTTTTCTTTTATTACGTATGTAGGCAGAGAGTCACTTATGGTTTACTCCTTGAAGATTTACCGTTGATGACAAACTAATAACGAAGTTTAGTCTAGTACGCTGGGAAGACATGTTAAAAAATATTTTATGGACAATTGATGGCTTGTTCTGCAAAATACCGTCTGCCGCAAGAATTTCCTACGACAGCCGGTGTAAGTTTATAGGACATTAATTATTCGGTTCGCATTTATTGTTGATTTTCCTTGTACAAAGGTCAAACAGTAAAATTTTATGGCAAAACCAACTAAAATCTTGCCATTGCCTACCATTATACTGCAACAGTAGGCACCTAAATTAATAATATCTTTTTTTGTTTTGAATCTACGGTAGATTGTTAAATTAAATTTAAACTATCGCCACTAAGTTATAATGAATATTTGGGGATCATGTTTACATAGTTCATTTTTCATTACATTTACAATACATATAATAAGTAACCCTTTTATTCAGCAGAATTGTTATAAATAGATACTAGGGGTGTGTACAATACCGAAAATAGTGACTTGTTAGCAAGCCGAAAACCTTTCTTTCAAACGTGTAAAACTTTAGTAACTCCTAAAGTCCGTTGTTCTACAGCGAATTTTTTCTATTAACACCGACATACTTCTGACAATCGTTTGTAGGAATTCGACGAAAGAAAAATATGCAAAATTATGTTTAAAGAGTGAAAACTGTATTCACATATAGGTACATCTCTGATAAGAAAAAAGGAAAAACTTTTCGTTTTTCTTTTTCTTTGTTTAGATTATCCTCGAGGAGGACAAATCTTCAAGACACCTCCAGAAAGGAAGTAGCGTCGGATTTTTACCGACTAAAACCCCTCCTCGAGTGCGGAGATCAACCCTAAGGTTACATATCCCCGAAAAGGAAATAGAAAGGTCGGGGGGAGGGGAAGATTGACTGGGAAAAGGGTTGAGTGTAGGGAGGGGACGGGAGTGTCTGGGGGAGAAAACGTCGAAAATAGATGGCCCATCTCTGATGCGACGGGTGGGGACTCGCACTAAAAAGCGAAGAACTTATTCTTCAATGTTCTTTTTTAAAGGGAAATTATTTCAAACAGCGAAGTAATCGTCATCTGTAGAATATTAGTACATTTTGTGGAATTGAATTCTTCATACGAGAAATTTATTGCAATCTTGAATAATATAATTTTATTTTTGTAAAAGTATGTATGTTTTCAGTTTGAAATCTCAATATTTGTAAATAAAGTCACCTAGCGAAACGGTCATGCCTCATTATTAGGGCTGCCATTACCTAACTTGCCGACGCCGGATAAGCACGGCAAAAATCCCGGATATTTGGGCGAAATATGTTTTTTTCCCCGGACACCTCTGAAAAAAATACGTGTAATTATACAACACGCTTCTGAAGTGAAACTTCTTCAAACATACCGGGATAGGGATTAAGGCATTATTTAATGGCATTATTTGTACACTATGCTTCGCACGGGTGCAATGCTGATAGTAAATATACTATTTATATACAATGTCTTTATATACAACAATCACAGCTTTTTTATCATTAGACAATACAAACCGGCCGGTACTACCGCAACCTCTATGTCCCTCCATTTTAAGTCTGCAATATCTTCGAAAATATTCATTTAAATTACATGCTGTAAAGGGCCATTTTGATCTATATTAAATGCACAATGTATTTAAAAGTAGTTAATTGGATAAGGATTAATACTGTATTGCTTAAAATCGCTTCGTAAATAAGCCATTATTTCTCGTAAAATTAAAGGATAAAAAATGGTTATTGTGGGTTATCCCTAAGAGATAGACATATACCATCACGGACTTTTTTATAGACCTTTTTAAGGCGTACAATACTGTAGTATATTATTTTGATCTATCTCGTAGGGTTCAACCAGCGTTTGCAATGTAAGCGCAAAAGAATGTGTTTATTTACAACATCACATTACAAACCTCTAAAATTATCAGTGTTTCTCTACTATATAATGCCCCTTCGTTTTGAATTACTTGACCTATTAAAAAAACCGCATTAAAATCCGTTGCGTAATTTTAAAGATCTGAGCATACATAGGGACAGACAGCGGGGGAAATGCGTTGCATGATTTCGTTACATAGCAACTTGCATGAAACAAACTTACCCTACCGTGCGTAAAGAAGTTTCACTTCAAAAATATTTTTTGCAACAAAAATAAAAACTATAATTTTTTAATTTTTATTCATTTAGACAGTTTGTTATTACAATCGAATTAATTACGTATGTAACCGCAACAAAAAATAAACATTATTAATATAATTAAGCACTCTTTCTGAGGTAATGTGGGGGCGTTCGATCGTCGATTACTTCTTGAATGCGGGTTATTATAAATGAATTTTTAACTAAGATTTATTTCAATTTATCGCTTATCTATAAAAAAATGGATTTCCCCTGACACTTTTTGAAAACCCCTGCCGGACGGCTCCCGGACACCCTTCAAACTAGGACAAATTCGGAGAATCCCGGTCGGATGGCAGCCCTACTCATTACCAGTACTTTACTACTAATGCAAGACATGGGAATGATCTATAATCTGATAATATAAGGTGATTTCCATTTAAAATGAAAAAGTTATCTGAAATTATTAAATTAAAATTTAAATTTCCGTCACGTCGTCGATGGTGGGTATTTACAAGTTCATATAATGTACCTATAAGTAAATAAGTACATTTTTAGACACACCGTGTGTGTATTAGTTTTTAGCGCTTCTTTTGTTTACCTACGGAATATTTTCCATTCGGTCAAGTTACCGTAGTTGCAAAAGCAATTAGTAATCGAAGACACGATCTAAGACACTTAACAGGCCGCATTTGCATGTGACTATGGACAACTTCTTGCACACGAACTGAGCAAAGTTTACAAATATGCAACATTGTTCGTGCATGATTAAAAGCGTGAAGAGAGACCAGCACTTGCCGATACATACATGTGTAGGTTGTACGTACGTCCGAACGCACGTATGTATAAAGGATACGTATAATATTCGAGCTATAAGGACAAAGTCAATAAAACGAAACTTTTTATATCTCGATCCGATTTATTTTCCAACAGCACAAAGGGTAGATGACCTCACGAAATGTGTGTAATAAACGACGTTTCTCTCACTCTCCTGTTTCGGTAAAATATGGGGATCACGGGCGGAGGGAACGGGGTATAATATACAGATGGGTAGGTTGGAAACATGAACACGGAAAAAACTACGTATTTATGACAACGCAAAAATTACAATTTGCGGTAATCGTCGAGAATTGGGGTTTCAGACCAAAATCGCTCCAAAAAAATTTGCATCGACTTCCGATTTTTTGAATAATTTTTCAAAATTACCCCAATTCTGGATAATTACCTGCTTTGGTGACGTTACTGTCTGGTTAGGTAGATTTATGACGGATTGAAGTTTATTTAATGCTCCTGCCCGCGGGTGGCGAGCTGATATGCTAGAGCAGTGGTTCCTAACCTTTTTAATATTGTTACCCCTGTGACCTATTAGGAAAACTGATTTTGAGCCGACCTTACAATATGTTATCAATACAAACAACACAAGCAAATACAAATATCTTTAACAATCACAAATTACACATCAGCCTTACAATTTTATATACTTAAACAATAAATTAAGTAAAAATAGTTAGTGTGATGGTTGGTATTATTTTGCATTTTTCAAGTTTTTGTATGTTAGTTTTAATTTCTCTTAAAGCGCATCTTATTGGCATTATTAAAGTTCTGTTAGCTAGAGCAGGATATTCGACACCAGCTTTTCGCCAAAATGTGCTAAGATTATAATTTTGAAATTCTACTCTGCAAGTGGTATTCTGACGTAGTCCAAGACATTCCACTTTGGCCGCTAGGTCTTCGTCTTTAATAATGTTATCATCCGTAGTGAATGGTCTTAATATCCAAGAACTGGAGTGACGATTATCCATATCCGGAAAATATTGCTTCAGTGAGTTTATTGATGCAGATAAATGCCGAACTACAGATCAAATCAAATATAATCTTGTTTGGTTCAATATTTACCAATTGTGCATACAGTTGTATAAACATCGACAGATTTATAATTTTATATTTTTACTATCTAGCTACGTATTTTAGGTCTTAATTATTAGGTTCTTTGTTACCCCCACAGAATAATTGATTTACCCCCTCGGGGGTAATTACCCCCAGGTTCGGAATCACTCTGCTAGAGTATTTTATTCAAAGAAAGCATTACTTTTTTACATCTTCTGTTGCATTATCGGACATGAAACGATGAAAAAATTTCTGAAGCGATTTTGGTCTAAAGCCTTAATTCTGGATAATTATCCAATTTTCAATAGTAAATGACTGACTAAATTGTAGAATTTATTAAGTAACTTGTAATAATCTCAATTTTGACATGTTTTTTTAAAAATTATTTCAAGTATCTTAACTTTTACAAATTCGGGTCCAAATTGTAATTTTTATTATTTTCGTTTGCGAAGGAACGGGAGAGTGGGATAAATTGTAAATATGACTTAAATATTTATGTATTTCTTTTTTATTTTATCGATGAAATTTTTTTTGTAGTTTTTGGGGATGAACATGTGAAGACAGAGGGGATGACCTGAAAAGTTAAAAAGGGCTAAATCGCTAAATCGTAATTTTGTATTGTTATTATGATTATGTACATGCAGAATATCTTCACCTGAAAAAGCCAATGTTACAATGAAACAATTGTTGTGAACAATTTATATATTTTTTTGAAACTTTACTTTCGTTTCCTTTAACATAAATGCAACAAAATTTAACTAGTATTTATTACTTTATTAAATGTAATACACAGGACAAAGTTACGAATAATTTTTAGTAATTAATTATTCAACTTTTTTGTACGTCATTACATGTATTTTTCTTTGTCATAGTGGCAATCAACTGACCTAATAGCGATCGACCGGTCGATTGCTGGCCATCCATAGTTTAATGCAATGATAGCAGGTTTATTCTTTCTTTTAATTTATTGAATTTTTTAATCGTTTTAAATTTTATCTTATTAGATCGTGGCAGCATATGCAAATCAAGAATTAAAAAAGTTACAAAGATAGAGAACACCTTAATAATTTCTGTCAGCATCTAACTGCAGCGCTTTACATAAAAATTTGGAATAGTTTTATGGCTCATAAATTTCAAAATTCGAAACAAGACACACCTTTTATGTAGTATAAGAATGCTGTAATTGGATCGTTTTCTAAAATAAAGTCCATCATCCACATACACGAAACATAAAATTATGCTAACAAATATTTTAAGTGTCCATGTACTGATTTAAATAAACAAAACAGCGACAACTTCAAGATAATAAATAAATAAATTGTGATATTTATAAAATTTGCTTAGTTAGAGGTTAGGGTAATAAAGAAGTGTTTCGTCAAAGTCAATCATAGTCTTTCACATGTTGGGTGATAAATGAAGGGAAGGGACGTCACGGGTAACGTGCAAATTGCGCCAATTTCATTATATTATCGGGGCGTAATTTGGTGTATTTGGAGAGACTCATTGTTAGCGCGTTCAAAATATTGCCTTATAATGACCCAGGCTACTGGCATGTTGCGTCTGCATCTCGGATCATCTATCAAAGTCTAGCACTGGAAGGATGGCCTAATATTTTTTTTGCTACCAAACCAGTTGCTTATTATTACGCGAACTAATCGCATTGTTTTACCTTGACGAATACGCCAAGTTGTAATGAATTCGGTGAAATTTTGCAGTAAGTAAGCACTATTCCGTTAATATCTCTTGAAGCAATTTATGCATCATGTAAGGGTCATGTTTACATGTTCTTTTTTGTGTGTTAAATGTTTATTTTAAATCTTTATTATTTAACAGCATCAACAACAAATTAGTAAAAACTAAAAACAAGTATTTTATCTTCAGTATCAACAATCAATTGTTAGAAATAGCGGGATGAATAGTATCGAAAATAGCAATTTGTTATTAAAAAGTAAAAAAAGACTCCAAAAGTGACAAATTTTACAAGTTTAGCATTATAAAATACCACAAATGACGCGGTAAACGCCATCTGTAGTACGATGCTACATTTTAGGGTTACGTATGCTCCAACAAGGTCCACTTGTGTGGATATCTACTTACTGAAATGAATCTCGGCTTAGCTAACCTCAACGTAGTAGGCACGTTACCATAATCGAATAAAATAATACGAAGTGGTCTGTATTCTGTCGAAACTGCCAGACGCGGATCGCGATTTCGATCATTTTGAATCTCATCAGCGCGTCGCAGACAGTTGCGACAGAACACAGACTTTTACCTGCTGTCTTAACAGCGCGTTTTACAAAACACCACAAATGGCGCGGTAAACGCCATCTGTAGTACGATGCTACATTACAGACCAATTTTTACCTGCTGTCTTAACAGCGCGTTTTACAAAACACCACAAATGGCGCGGTAAACGCCATCTGTAGTACGATGCTACATTTTAGGATTACGGATGCTCCAACAAGGTCCATTTAAATATATGGATATCTAAATTGGTGGTAAAAAAAAAGGTAAAAATTGGTCTATGTTCTGTCGAAGCTGTCTGCGACGCGTTGATGAGATCCAATAAGATCGAAATCGCGATCCGCGTCTGGCAGTTTCGACAGAATACAGACCACTTCGAATTAAGTTTAGTATTAATTTTCTACCACTACCTTATATTACTGAGCGTAAGAAAAACTGACCGTAGATCTAGAACTCATATCTATTTCAGCACAAAAGTTAGTACAGATTTGGTGTTCTTCAGTAAATATCCAATCGGTTTGATTTATGCTAAGTAAACACCATCAAATTGGCAGGGTTTACGCGTTTACGGTCCCATGTCTCGTGGCTCTGAAGACTTTATAAGACATATTCAGTAATAGTAGCCCGCCGCCCACAAGATACATTTTTATACGACTCTAGATTTATAATACTACTACCTACATAGATACATGGGGTAGATCGGTAGATGGCTAACTATCTAGGTAACATCTGCATGAGGAAAGTGTCACGGAATGCGTCTCATTCAACTGGCAGGTAATTTCCTAGGAGGAGTAGTAAAAAATTGACAAATTACAAATTATGTGGGAATTCGAATGGTGAAGCCATAACGGTAGACGCCATAACTAACGTATAATTGTTAGTTGTCTGTGTGCAGTGGAAACAATTCTCGAATTATTAAAGGAACTGTACGGTGTACGTCCGCGGGCCTGCACGAACCACGAACCCGGTGATAGTTTTACGCGCGCTCGCACTCCAGTCGCTTGTCTACGAGTAACTCACCTCTGAAAATAGTCCGCAGCGAGGTCGAACTATTCAATGCTATCCTATAATCACCAATAATGTTCTACGTATCTATGGTTCTAATATAGGTAGGTTTGCAACGAAAATTTGTGCTAATGAGATGGGAAATGATTGGATTTTCTGGATATAGCTGACGACTAAAGCTTCTAATAAAAGAATAAAACTTACTAAATGGCCTGTGGAAAATATCCAGGAGGCGGCTGTTTGATCGGAATTTTTAATTAAAAGCCACCAATATTTTGACGTACTGAGCGTGTTTCAATGTCAATATTCGGTCTTCGTAACTCATTGATAGGATCCCCTTTAGAAAAAGGTTAAGGTAAAATTTGGGCCAAAGTTAATGGCCAAAATAAAATCGGGCCAAAAGTGTTGTCTCACATTTAATTCCCGGCCCAAACTCAGTTAGCTTTTTCGACTCACGAATAAACCAAAATTGACCCAATTTTGGCCATTTGGTCCTCTTAATAATATTTTACAGGATTATATAAAGAAAAGGATTTAGTTTTTTTGCATTAAATTTGATTGATTTATTAATATAGACATTATCAAATACATTATTTGTACATTTAAATTAAGTTTGGTCCAATCTCGGATAAAGTCATATATAGATAAAAAATGAAATATCGAAATAGCTTGTTTTAAATGGATTTTATGTTCAGTATAATTAAATACCTGTTGATTAATTTAATTTCTATGATTGTCTTGTGTTAAGCGCTGTGAACTAAAAAGATTTTTGAATTATGATGAATATGATTCAGCCCGAATTGTTAACAGTATCATGAAATTCAAACATATTTTCAGTGCAACTAGCTCAATTTATAGTCATTTTTTAGAACTTGGTGAACTATTTTGATTGAGTTGGTTATTTGATTTACTATATCTAATTGTGACTTTTTAAATTCGTTTTTTGTTTTTAATACAAGGCTTGCAATTTATTCAGTCGATTGTTTCTCTTTTTCACTTGTTTACAACATTAGTGTTGTTAGAAAAAAATTATAAATTGCAATTGAAGCCCTAACAATCGGAGATTTCAAATTAATCAAAGCTGTAGTAATAATAATAATGGCTGCTACATCTAATTGGAAGAGATACCGAACAGAGTCGTGATGTCATGCACTCTCCAAGGTCATAGAAGCTTTTTGAATCCCGTCGTTTTTCAAACGTTGTAGTAGTGCTCTCAAAAATGATTTCTGGATCGTGGCAAAAACATTATATTTACAAAGTCGAATGTTACATTCCAAATTCCCCTCAATTCACTCTATTACTCAGTTACCGTTTACTTCAACAAACGGATAAAATATAGATATTCACTTGGTTAATTATCTACGTTTATAAAGTCTCTTATAACTTTTTTCTGATTTAATCGAAAAAAGTTAAATGAAAACTTTGTTTAGAATCAGTTTCGATTAAATCCTTTGAAGAAAAAAAAACGTCGAAAAAAGACCTTAAATTACTATCTATTGATGGTTATTTGAAGATCAATACATCAAGTTGCTTTACGTACGATTTTTACTGGAGAACATGTTGTTATAATATAATAATATTATACTTCATTTACTTTCTTTAGCGATGTGCCCCTTCTAATGTCTTAGATGAGCGCTGGCAAAATCGTAGGTAGGGAGAAAAAAGCTCATTATACTCTCGACTCTTGTTCATTAAACATACTTTTTCATACAGTACCTGCCAAAAGTTTTGTTCAATCATGAGTAGTAGTGCGAGTCGAAAACAAGCATTAAAGCTTTTAATATGCCTTCAAATATAAATAAACATATTTTCAGTAGTAATTGGTACCAATAACAGCACATTTGAGCAATGCAATTGTAGTGGATAAAATGGTTAATTTTTCCGTGCAGTACTGTACGGATTATACGCTCCTCCCCGGTTAAGAGTTTGGCCGAGAGTTGTCTCCTTTCTTTTCTGGCCTAGTGCTATTCTTTTCTACTTTGCGCCGGTCAAACTGAAGGTCACATCGCTACAGAAACTAAACGAAGTATACTTATCCCCATGTGAATATATAGACGCGTTGGCGTTTAAATTTAAACCATCATAAGTAAATTCCGAAATAGTGTTCTCCATAGTAAGACTAGTAAAACTTTTACAATACTCCAAGAAGAATAGACTAATCTCCGAGGATTTACAGAAGTTATGCTTCTTAAGTTTAAGTGCCATAAATCTTGACAACTGAAACTTAACGTCCATTTCTCCCTACCTGTTCTTTAATAGCCTGTTAGATGTTTTTTATTTTATTTTGATCTTGTTATAAAAACATTCGGTTTATTTACATAGGTACTGTATGTATTTGTTGTTAAGTTGTATAATAAACATTATTATTTATTTTTTTATGTGCAGTACATATTCTGAATTTGGTTTTTAGGTTTTTTTAAAAGTATAGTTTGTAGTTTATAATCGTTTTTCATTTTGCTATGACCGTAGTCATAACCGTACGGTATGTAAATAGAAATAATTTTACCAGGAAGTTATTTTTCGTTTAAATTGAGTAGCTCCGACAGAACACAGACCAAACTTTACCTGCTGTCTTAACAGCGCGTTTTATAAAATACCACAAATGGCGTGGTGAGCGCCATCTGTAGTACGATGCTACATTTTAGGATTACATAAGCTCCAACAAGTCTGGTCTGTGTTCTGTCGGAGCTACCTGCGACGCGCTGATGAGATCCAAAAAGATCGAAATCGCGATCCGCGTCTGGCAGTTTCGACAGAATACAGACCACTTCGAATTATTTTGTTCAATTATATTATTAATTACTATTATGTACATTATTTTAATTTCAGAATTATTATTATGTGCATAATTTCTATTAATGAATTAAATAATGTACATAGTTTTAATTCAAATTAAAATTAGGTATGTACATAATAGATATTCTGAAAATTTTATTGACTTAATACTTATGATACTATTTTGTGTGTTCACTAATTTTTTAGATGGAATTTGTATGATATTATCAAATTTATCCGTATTATTCGTAAATATCGGAACTGTTTCATCACTACAATTAAGTTAGCTTTTTATTTAGTGTTATTAGATCAATCACATTACAATTCCATAGAAAACACAAGCAAATCAGTGATAAAGCCTATACAATATCTATAATATAATAGAATCCGCTTATAATGACATCGAAGGGAAATGACAAACACGTCATACAAAGCATAGTCATGGAAAATAAACAACTTTCTATTTAGGTTAGTTATTTAGTTTAATAAAGAGAAGAACTTCAAATTGTAGATATTTATTAACAGAAAAAGAAAAAGAACGATGAATTGTAATATCAATATACATAAGGGTCAGAAAAATGAGCGAAAATGTTATTAGGTTATTACACATTAATCATTTGGGTTGCTAAAGGTTGCTAAAGCCGGATATGATTTCTTGAGAATCAGTCATAAACAATATGTTATTTTAAACGGAGTCATTATATCCAAACTTTCCTATAGAGTATAGAGAATTTAATATGAAAACCAAACTTAATACTGCAATTACTTCATATTAAGCGGTTGGTCAATATAAGCGGGGTCATAATAACCGAATTCCACTGTATACGCACAGTGGAATTGAAATAGGGCAACAACTTTATAAATTATTAATTCATTTTCTTTCTTGGTCGTATCTTCCCACACTCGGGCATCCTACTGTCAATATGCCCATGTGCATACCGAACAATTTCTAATTCGTTTCGTTCCCTTGAATATTGTGCATACGGTTGTACGTGTATTTTAATTGTAGTTCTCTCCCGGTTCCTGCGGCCGCGTTCGTCCAAACCAGTCGTGCACTTGCCGGTCTTACGTCTCTTGGCGTTCAGCATAGTTACTATATCGCAGGGCTGCCGACCACAACTGGTCGCGAATGAATAATGTATTTCATATTTCTGGAATTTTTAGAGCCGCAGGTCAAAGTGCTATCGAAGTAATGTACTTAATATGATAAATAGGAGAATAATTGACTCTGTGGTAGAATCGTAGGCATTCATTCAATGTTAAAATGCGTATACACTCAACCAAGATAACGACATCCTTTAATGACTGAAAAAAACGGCAACATCGAACAATACATTGAACATGAACTGCTTGTGCAGAGTTTGGTTTCGTTTCAAATAGGCGCTCAAATCAAAATTTCGACTAAAAGCATTACCTACCTATGCTACTTCCTTATATTTATGTAAGTAATTTCGGATTACTAGGGGGATTCATTTAAGAATTCAGTGAGAGGTTAGGTAAAAAAAAATGTTCAAAAAAGGGGCTTCTAAATTATATTTCTCCACAATTTTCTCGTAAAGTGTAAGCAGATTTGCCTGAGACATGAAGAGCATAGAGGCATACATATTAGAAACAGAAACAGGAGTAAAAAGAAGCAGAGGAAGACCTAGATTGGATTACTGTTCGCAAATAGTTGGAGATAGGATGTGGGATGTTATAGTTTTCGGGAAAAGTGTCGGTCCCACCAGTCTGACGTCTGACGACCCTTCGATGATAATAACGCTTGTCATCAACTATTTCCGTCGTTTTCCTAAATATAATTGTCCGAAGCCAAAAAGAGTTTCCTTTATTTATGATTAGATATGCGAATGAGCAACTATATGATGGTATATCTTTAAGGATTATATCTATCTGTTATATGGGCTCACTTTTGTGAATAGAAACTAACAAAATTTTGTTTTTAAATATGGACGAAAGCTATTAGTTCAATTTTAAATTTATTGTATACTTGCTTTCTAACACAACAATAACGCCAATTGCTGCTTTCTCTCTCTGTATACATGACAATCTTTGAATATAAGAAACTTTCGAAATAAAACAATATTTAAAACTAATGAATCTGCAGAATGTACGATTTCATTACGCCTAGGGCCCCTTTAAGTGCGAGGCCGTGGACGAGGATCCACTTCGCCCACGCTTAGCTACGCCACTGGTTAGACCAGGTTAGTTTTTCAAATTCCCTATTTTTCACATTAATTTCCTGTATTCTTAGAAATTAAAGTTTTGAAGGCGAAAACCGACTAATTGATCTGCGAAAACAATAATCAATAAATACATTCTGGTTAGCACTACCCATTTATCATAAAATTTTCAAAAAATATTTAGCGTCACTGTTCTAGGAGACGCCCTGTTAGATGCTTATTATTTACTTCAGTTTTGATACAAACAGTTACCCTAAAGATACAATGTTCCCATTCGGAAACGTAACATCCTTGGGAGATTTAAAAATCACAGACATTTTTATAATAATAGGTCGATTTTCACTTAGTTTTTAATAAAATTATCATTGCAGTATTTTATAGCCTCACACAGCTAAAAGAATTTATCAATGTCAGCTTATCTCAATGTGAAAATTTGGAGATGTCTTTTGGAATATTAAGCAACCGTGGTATTTGAATGTTCCCAAATTAGAAACGTTTATGTTGTATTAAAATATTTTTTGAAAAGGAAATTTAAGCTTATCTTCCCATTTAGGATCTTCATAAGTGCATCGCTGATATAATCATAAGATAATATCTTTTTATATATGTACATTATAATTACTTGCATATGCAAGTATGTATAAATGTATATAGACAGCAGTTTACAATTTTTTGGAATTATGTATTAAAGCCAAAAATTCCACATGTATAAAATTTTGGGCTTTAGTGCTGTGTTTAATTCAGTTCCAAAGATGAGTTTTTGTAATTTCTTGAAAACAAATATGTGAGAGGAAGAAACAATGGTTATAAAACACACTCGTATATCTAAAGATGAATTTCTCTTTTATCAGGACGCCCAATTATATTATTAGATTTGGTTGAAAAACTAGATTGATATTATATGGAAGGTGTACCTTTTCGTTTCCTATTTTTATGACGTTTCATTTATTATTATTAATTGGCCGAGTTAAATTACCAGGTTTGAGTGTAAAATTGTTTTCTCCTTGTTTATTATATTTGTTTACATTCCCCAATAGCCTATTGGAGCTAACACTTTGCAATGGTAATTATATGCCACCAGCCCTGATATGATTACTAATTCAATTATAATATATTAGTTTCATGCACAAGTGAGTAAATTTATTGCATACCATTAATAGTACACTTCCATTTTCCCCTAAGCTCTGCTCTAAAATGCAAGCCTATTGCAATACCTATTCCACTAATAAAACACACGGAAAAAATTAATTCAATTTCAGTGTATTTATTTTAAAAATAGAACGAGTTATTTAACCCCTTTTAGTGGGCGCGCCTTTAAAATTTTGTAACTTAAATGCGCATTTTGACTCCTCCTTCATGTATATACCTTTCGTGTTGGAGAACATCCATTAAAAAGGGGAAGAAAAGAGGGGTCCAGTAAAATCTCATCAAATATCATTTAAAGAGAGCGAGGGAAGGGGTTATTGAAAATCTCACGTCAACTTCTTTATTCAAAGTATATATATTGTTATATTTACAAAAAAATACTGTTTTTGGGATGTTCCAATTTGGCCGGGATAATTCTCACGTGAGAAGAAGATGGAGGGGCCCCCACCACATCTTACCAAATTTCAGCAAAGGGAATTTAAAACGCCTCACATAATTAGTGGAAGTTCTCTTATGCAAATAAATGTGTTATTAAAATCATCACGGAGCGGGAGACCGTGTGCGCATTATTAAATTAATAAATTTTAGTAACTAGATCGCAAAAATAGATAAATAACTAATTTCGCATTTTTGCAACTCTGCAACATTAACTTCTCATAGTGGTGACTATTTTGAAAATCAAAATTTTACTCATTTTTAGGGTTCGGTTTCTCAAAAAGGGTTATTTCAAAACTAAAGCATACTCGGAAAAAACCTTTGAGAGATCTTTCGTCGAGTCAAGACGAAAAAGTCATAAATCACTTTTATAATGGGCTGGTTACAAAGATAGAAAAGGGTGCTTTCTCGGGTAATACGATGCGATTCGATTCGATTCAGATGAAATCTAACATAATGTTTGTTTTATTAACCCATGTTAGTTTTTTTTTTTGGTCACTTATAATATTCAATTTTGCTACAAATTTGTACGAAACCCTCGGCGATATGTCTATATGTTACTTGCTTTTCCACAACTGGATATTTTGTAAACCTACCAAAATTCTCAGATTAGAGTTTAGAATTGCTATGTGTTTAAGTTGTTTTTGCTTGTAGTTTTAAAGATTTAAACCACTAATAAAATGATCTAATTAGAAATGGAAATTTAAAAATCATATTCATAATAATAAGTAGGTAGCAATTATATATTTAGGATGCAACAATTTTTATTGTTTATTTATTTCTTGTTTTTATATAATCTGGTATTTGGACCGTGCGAGTCTTTTCAAGCAGAAAAAATTGGTGCACACACTGAAAAGTTAAATAACAACATCACAACTTGTGATTGCAGCGAAAGACACGTGATTTGTCGGTGGCAACTTTTGGTGGTAGCCTTTAGAGAAATAAAAGGAAAGAAAAAGAAGAAGAAGAAGGGACCTTGTCACTTCGAGTTACATCGGTTTGTTTTCTGATAAAATCTCCAACTGTAGACGGTGTCACTCATGCACCTTCTTCTTTAAATTAGGCTTTTTCAAACGTTCTACGTTTTTTATGTTCCACTACAGAAACTTGTTGAACATACAGGGTGTCCCATTTATAATAATTAAAAAAAAAGACATGTCTTCCTGACAAAATACAACAAAAAAGTGTTATACAATTTTTCAATCTAGTGACAATTGAGCTCGCAAATCGTCTTTGTAAATTTGAACGTACAATTTGTTTCATTACGGGCCTGGATCTAGGCGACTAACGTCACTCAGCTGATCTAGTGTAGATGTAACAAGGACCTATCGGGAAGAAGCCGAATGCACTTCCATCTTGTAAAAAAAAAGGGTAAAAGTGAATCAGAAAAGCGTACCTTTTATAAAAAATGTTGAAATTATCCGCCATTCGCTTCAATGCAACACTGACAGCGGCGTACCCAGTTGCTGCGAATTTTGGCCCAGATACCGGGAATATTTCGAATTATACGATAGGTATCAAAACTGTTATAATTTTATAATTTATTATTTTGTTTCAAAAGTCAAAAGTGTTGTAACATATTATGTTCCAAATGCCCGTAGGAATCTGTGGTATAAATATTAATTATTATAACTGGAACACCCTATACACGCAAACAAATATTAAACGAAAACCCAAAAAATTCGGAATAAATTGTTAAAAAAGAAATGATGTACAACTCCTGACGTTAATGCCTAAAGTTAATATACGTGTAATAATAATTTCAACCGTTTAAATTGTACATTTATCGTTACCTACGTATACGATTAGCGAAGTTTATTTCTTGTCTTCGCTTTTTTTTCAATATCAAAGTAATCCCTTTCATTCATTAGTTTAAATTATTTTATACCTCAAACATGTAACGTAAATAGTAGTGCTGGATTAATTTTTTTATACTGATTTCAGAAGCTTGAAACTTTCAAAATAAATTCTACAACAGATTGCGAAGTCATTACTTAGTTTAAACTAACTATTGTATAATATATGATAGAGGCACATACATTAAATGCCGTATGTATATAAGACGCAGGAGTCCATATATGGATAGCTGTTACGCTGTTAGGCCTCCCTCACAAAAACTTTTATTTACCAATTGGATATAAGAATTTCGTACTTGAGATTTCGGTTGGAACTTTCTTACAACGTCATTTTAAATAATGAGGGTGCATTGTACTCGAAATGAAAACACTGTAAACGTTTCTATAGGTGCTACACAAGTATAAGTACATCCTTGAGTTTCGAAAATCCTTAAGCCATACTTCGTAGAAGTTGAATGGCAACAATAATTAATTCAAATACGCCACACAACGCGCACGAAACCTGAGCGATTCAAATGAGGAAAGCAAACGCTTAATTGAGACGAAGCGAAATATGCTTAAACGAAAATTAACAAGGCATTATTTTCTTAAAGTCGAAATTCTCTAAAATACATACGTACCTATGTATATCTATTTATAGTGTAGATGTAGAATCAAAGCCAGGATGGGGACAAAAAAGGTTCCTTTAGTAAATCAACTCCAGCATTTCGCTTTTTAGTGCAAATAATGTATTGCACATAAAAATAAAAAACAAAGGAAATGTGTGCTGGGACACATAGTAGAAGTAAAAAACTTTACCAGACAAGTGGAAAAACGAATCGCAACAAAATTTTTACTTCAAGTTTTACGGGCAGATTGTTAAAGTACTTGTCCAAATTTCTTACTTGAAATGAGAAGTAAAAATTTTGTTTTTCCACTTGTACGTTGAAGTTTCACTTCTACTGTGTCCCATCACACATTTTCACAGGTTTACTGCAAATTATGATTTGGTTAGGTTAGGTACATTTTAGTGAATGCATTTTTTTCCGTCAACACTTTCATTCACTTTTGTTGTGACTTTCAAAAAACTGTCAGCAAAGTTTTCTTGTTATTAATTTGTTTCCTTAACAATCTCTATTTATACGTTTTTTACATAGATTGCAAATAGAGAATAATGCCCAGCCAAGTGGAGAGCAGAGGTAAGAAATCAACAGCTGAGCACAGCATACGCTGCCGGGACTCTAGCGGACTCCCCGCTCTCCGCGCGGCTGCACATTATATCCATCTAATACAGCCGTTGCCCTCTCTTTGCCGCCACCAGTTTTTTTCCCTCCACCTCTGCCGCCTCTCACCACGCGATATTAAGTCTACCCCCTTCACGCGGCCGTAACGCTTTTTCGTGAGAGAAAAAATCGTAATATGCCGCGTCTATAAAGAAGTTTCACTTCAAAAATATTACAAATACAGTATGTCTCAGAATGATCCAACTATATCAATTGAAAATGAGAGAACTAAAACTGATTGTAATTATTATTAATCTAATAGGAACAATAGCAAAAAAAATTTTGCTTTTTAAAAATAATATTATTAATATATGACAGGCTCATTGTTGGTTGCACACCTCAAATCTTCACGAAGATTGTCTATTTTCTAAGAAGTTGTTGAGGAATCAATCCAATCTATTCTTCAATATTTCTTTTCACGTCTATCAAATTTTGAGGATCGTTCTCGTAAACAAAGCTCTTAAAATAATCCTACAGGAAAAAAGTTAGTGGTATTTAATCAGGACTCATTGGTGGTCACTCAACGTCACCTCTTCGTAGAATCAACTTTTCAGGGGACAACTCGTGCAATGTCGCCAAAGGATTGTTACTCATATGCGACGTGGCTCCATCTTGTTGAAACCATGTTTGTCAATTGTAATGCTCTTATTCCTGTAGTTGAGGAGCAAGAAAATTGCGTATCATGCATGTTTACATGTTTGTAACAATATTTTAATCATAATTTTTTATTTGTTTCTTTGTAGGTATATTTGTTTATTTGTAGCCATTGTTCGAAATCAGTTCTCAATATTATTATTTGTAATTCCAAGAATTTGCCTTCAGGAAACTTTTTCAAATTCTGTTTAATTCCTGCACTTAACCAAAGAAACTTTATCACAATTTATTGCCTGTTCCAAAAGGCTCATTACCGTTCGGTATTTCCAGGGTTGGTAAAGTTCACCAAAGTTTTGCAGCTTGAACCAGTTTTCGACTGACTCATTTTGCTAGCAGGGACAAGTTAGATATTAAGAATTTGAAGAGAACGCTTTCAACCATTTAGATCAAGTTAACGTGTTTTATCATCTTATATAGTTATTTTTACTTTTGGTGTGAGTTTTTTTTACTATCGAGTGCATTGGTCCTTTGAGAAGTAACTGTATGGTACAGCAGTACACCGGCGATTGTATTATTTTTTTACATCGTCACATCACGCAACAATGGATCATGACAATGTAGCGCACAATGTTACTGTGATCTCTCTGCCTCTATGGTCTTCGAAAAAATATTGTCGGATAATGCAATTAGCTGACAAGACGATCCACGCAGGTGTTAAGTGTAAAGATTGTGCAACCGACGTTATGTATACCGTTGGGTTCGCCTCTATAAAAAACGGAAATTTTGAAAATTTTATCAAAATTGTTTAATTTCTCTAACAATACGTTAAAGTAATTTAGTCTCTTGACATAGGTAATCATTTTTCTTCGGAGGACTATTTTAACGCCGTTTAGTGCATCGTTAATTTCGTTTGCCGATGACTTTATTATTAGGGTGTATATTAAATAGTTTTACGCCTTTTAGCGTTTAAAACACATTTTTATCGTTCCATACTTTCTTTAAAATCAATAATCGACTTTTTGAAATTAGTTAAATACTAATTTTCTAGCAAATAGCACTTTCTATATAGTAAATTCTTTTTTACAATAATAATTAATGATAAAAAGGTTTCCGTAATGCATTCAGTTGATTTATTCAAACAATACAAACTGCTTCAGATCAACGCAACATCAGATTTATATTACATCCTTTAGAAATCGGAATATTGAGAAGCATGTGCTTTTCAGGTTCATCTGTGTATGGAAGTAACGCAGTTATGTACTGGCGGTTACCGATACGAGACAGTGAACGACTGGCATGACGTCATTTGCTGCACTAGCGGAATTCAGTCTTTAAAACGCTATGGCTCACAAAACAGTTGTGAGTTTGTAAAGAGGCGTAATAATATTTTTGCTAAAAGTGTGGTTTGAAATTTTAATAAAAGCATATACTTATTTAGATAGAAACATGTAACTTAACATCATTGACAATCAAGTAGTACAAAATATTAGAAATTAATTTAGATACTATTGAAAATGTGCATTATTAATATTAATCTATCTATATATATAAAAATTAATTGCTGTTCGTTAGTCTCGCTAAAACTCGACAACGGATGGACCGATTTGGCTAATTTTGGTTTTGAAGAATAAATATGAAAGTTGTTAACTATCTTTCAGATTATTTTTATGTAGATTGATAAATCTTAAGTTTTGTCACAAATTAAATTTCTGAACGCAACCATAATATTTGACATTTGACAATTAACTATATGTAGTTAAGTTCTTATTTTTCTATAGAGGCAGTACGAAGTCTGTCGGGTCAGCTAGTTATTTTAAAAATAAAACTTGGTAACATTAACTATGCTGAAATCACAAAAAACCTTTTTTGTCCACATTCGGTTTTGCAAATTTTTAAATTTATTTGATCAGTAATTTTATGCTCAATTGTCAAAATGGTTAAACGCCCAGGACAATTGTTCAGGTTGCGCAATCCTGGTGAGTATCAGATACGCTATTTCAACGCAAAAATGGTTGCATCGCTTGGAATTTCTACAACGTTGTGGAATCGATAAAGACGTTGAAGTTACAGACGAACTCGAATGAGCGATTGATTGTTTTCGAACACAAAAGACACTTTGCTTCCACGTGAAAGCCATTGTGGCAAATAATAACCTAATAGGCGATGTGTGCTTACCCCCTTCCGTTCATCCTTCAAAAAGTTGGAGAATTGGACAGTTTTGAGGCATTAGATAAAACGGTGTAATGGACAACAATTGCGATATGAATAGTATTAGTTGAATAAAAAAATTCTTCATGAGATTTAGAGAATACGGTAACGATCACTAAAACAAGCCATCTTAGCTATTTTATACAAAACCGCATTTTTCAAACAGAACACATAATTATTTTCAGTTGCTCAAAGTTACCAGTGCAAACTGAGAAGACCAGGAGACTAATAATAATAATAATGTACAACTTCTCTGTATTATTTATATTAATGGTTTTACATTATAATAATAACAACGTTTTACATTACATTTGCATCACTATTTTGATATCCAACACATCTGCCGAAAAACAACTGTTGACTTCAAAGCCTTTTAGCCTAAGATCGCGTTGCTGATTTCTGCAGGTGTCTGTTCTTTAATGAATGATTAATAACAATGTGAGATATTGCTGCCAGGTTGCCTATCAAAAATTAGCCGCAATTACTTTTAATTAAAATTAATTTATCTTAAAGAATTGCAACTATATCTTTTTTAAGTGAATTATAGGTCATTAAAAAGGAAATGATGTGAAAAATGTAAAAAACAATTGTTGCCAGTTCTCAGTCGGCCTCCAGGTTGTCAGGTGCAAACAGTTATGTTGTATGAAATATTATTCTGAAAATTCATTTTTGAACTTTATACCCACTACACGCTACCTTAAATTAATGAGGGAAAACCTCTCGTAGTTTAGTGATCAGAACATTGGTGCATAAAGCCAAAGGTCCAGGGTTCGATTCCCGGCGGGGGTGTGACAACAGCAACAATTTTTCCATCATTAATTTGAGGTAGCGTGTAGTGGGTATAAAATTCAAAAATGAAATTTCAGAATAATATTTCATATTAAACTAACTCACTTCGAAAAGATATCTAAATTGTAGGTATGTTTAGTTATGTTGTTGTTAATTATTTACACCCATCGTGTTTTTTTACGAAAATTTTATACTAAATTAATGTTTTCTTATTTTTGTATATAGTAATATAAGGTTGCCTTTAAAAAAATGGCCGCAAGTAGTGGTTACCCCGTTTAGATACTTCTTCAATTGTGTTAAAGGGGTTTTATGATTGAATAATGGTAGTTTGGCCTCTGAAAATGATAAAACTACTGTGTTTTTTAAAGGGCTATCTTTTCTCTGAACATTTTTATATATATACCTTAATTGTCCAGAACAAAATAATAGACGATTTAATGAAAGAAGAAATAAATGACTTTTTATGAATTATTCTACTTTGTTTTTTAATTATGTTCGATGTAACATCCAATTTTATAAAAAATACTTTTGTAGAAACTTCGAAAATTGATTCGTTTTTGAGTTATTTGGAAAAAATGCCTTTTTTAAGATTACTATAAAACGCATCCTTTAAAAAAAGGGACACATTGTGGTTTAATTAGAAATCAGCAGCGAAATTGTGTTCTAAGGACCATATTCAGTTGTTTTTCTTAAGGATAGAATAACTTCAAATATTAACACAGTATATTTAGTAACTTTGTTTTTAAATAGAAAAATAATTTTTATACATAAGCAAGTCTTCCGTAACGGCAACAAGACAAAAAAAAAGGTGAAATCGATAATGGGCGGTCACCCTGTTACCCCACATGAATTCGACAAGGTAGCCATGTCGCAAGTAGCGGCATAAACAAGTGATATAAAATAAAATAGTCGTAGAAATCTGGGCTAACAGGGATCTTGTACTATATGATTTCTGAAATAAACTCCTTTTTGCCTGCCTCTATCCTGACTGATTCTACCTTACTATAAATGAGATAAATAAGGCAAAAACTGATAGACTTATTTACAGGTATTTCCATTAAAATAAAACATATTTGTCTGTGTTTGCGTAATTCGTATTAGGAACAATAATTTTTCATTACGGCTAACATTAATTATCTATAATTTATCTGTGAAGGTTATGTTCCATTTATAATGCTTTTTTTTTT
>NW_020439058.1:328477-330704 GCF_000699045.2 Agrilus planipennis | reverse complement strand
CAGCGTGCTGTCAAACCTACACTAGCAAGGAGATCGGGCTGAAACTATAGCTACAAGCTATCCAAGGATGGTACTATAGAATGTCACCTCAAGGTAGGCCTAGTGGCGTCATCTCTTGGTTAGGCCGGAAACTTATCAATCCATCCTCGTAAAATAAAATAGTCGTAGAAATCTGGGC
This sequence comes from Agrilus planipennis, assembly GCF_000699045.2. Lineage (NCBI taxonomy): Eukaryota > Metazoa > Arthropoda > Insecta > Coleoptera > Buprestidae > Agrilus > Agrilus planipennis. The sequence continues at coordinate 330,526 of NW_020439058.1, read as the reverse complement.
TAACAGGGATCTTGTACTATATGATTTCTGAAATAAACTCCTTTTTGCCTGCCTCTATCCTGACTGATTCTACCTTACTATAAATGAGATAAATAAGGCAAAAACTGATAGACTTATTTACAGGTATTTCCATTAAAATAAAACATATTTGTTTGTGTTTGCGTAATTCGTATTAGGAACAATAATTTTTCATTACGGCTAACATTAATTATCTATAATTTATCTGTGAAGGTTATGTTCCATTTATAATGCTTTTTTTTTTTGTTCCCCGGTTTCTACCGATTCTTCACCCGACACTGTCGGGTACTTGGCATCATTATCTGATTCCCGACCGTATCCTAAAGAAAGTGCCGAATCCACCGGGTACCCAGCCCATCCCTAATTCATTTAATTATTAGTGACTTTTGATAAGACCGAATTTATAATAATAAAATAATGAAAGCGAAATAGTGAAGCATTATTCATCAATCAAGCGCAATAAACATTCCTTGGTTAGGAACTTGTTCAATTTCGTTAAATCTAAAAATCCGCTAGCGCAAAGTAGGAAGTAATTAACTCCTCGAGATGGAACTAGGCACTTTGAGTGACAGAAGTATTGATACTCAACGGTAACTTGCGATAATTATTTTTATCGAGATTAAAATTCGTTACGTAAATAGTTACTAAATTATTCGTTTTGAAATAGTAGGCGGCACGCAAACTGCAATACATGATACAGCAATAATTAAAATACAATAAAATAGGATGTGACACTTACAGAAATTGTTACCGTAACTATTAAATGGAAATGCATAAATATTTCCACATAATTAGGCAGCAATGATTAGAAGGGCAGTGGTAAATTCGGTCGGTCACTACAAGTTAAAGAAATCATTACCTGTGTCAAAATGTAAATTCGACCACTCCGTTCAAATCTACCGTAAATTCGACCGAAAAAATTGCTTGTACGATATATGTTTATTCAGGAGAACATTTACCTTACATACATACAAGTATTAGGTATTGAAATAAAAGGAATATTAATCTACAATGAAATAAAGCTATATCGAAGAATGTAGCAATTTTTATTAGTAATACAATTATAATACGTGTCTATTAACATGGAGTGATCTTTAATAAAAAGCACTAATTTTGCTTATAAATTTTTAAAACTTATACAAAAGTAATATGGTGCTAGTTTCAAATTATCTAAAATATGTATTAAGTTTTCCGCTTTCAGCAGTAATTAACTAATTAAGAGATCGCCTACCCCTATCGCATGGGGTTGCTATCTATTATATACTGATATTATAAAAGAGTATGTAACAACATTCCAATCAACCGCGTTTGTCATTTAAAATGTTGTTTTTAGTTTTACGTCTACCCGTAATACTAATAGTGTAATTAATAGATTTATCCACTAAAAAATAGCAAATATATATACATGCAAATATGCTTAAAAAATCATCAATACTCCACATGAAAATAGAGCAAATTTAAAATACGGTATGTGACCAAGCTGAATTTCAATACTTTCTATAGGTTCATGGCCTTTTAAAATGGCGTTTATGAGAACTAATTTTTTAAATCTGGAATATTTATTAAATACGAAACTGAAATCTATCTTTAATTTTCGAACACTCAATTTTTTTGTTAGCCGCAAAGAAAACTCATTCACTTAGAAAATTATTTTCCGGATACTATTTCATTGTCAGACCCGGGTATCCGGGTACCCATCAAAGAATTCATCAAAACTCTCGGAAAATTACTAAGTAACGCATTAAAAATAATATTAGCAATCTTACGCTACTAGTAATTAAAATAACTGTAAAGAAGGTGTTGAGTTTTTTACAAAAATGCAATAAATTTGAGGTTAGGTTTAGTTATGTCGCCATGTTTTGTTTTTATTTCGTTGGAGAGAATAGTGTTCTTGAAAGCCCTTTTCTGTCAAGAAGAAATAGAGCCCCTTACTTCAAATCTGTAATAAGTTTCATTTGAGCTATGTGGCTTATGTTAAGTTGATTTATTTTTAAATTGTTTATTCTTAGAATAAAAATTATTATATATTTA
>NW_020439058.1:315771-328405 GCF_000699045.2 Agrilus planipennis | reverse complement strand
TATTATATATTTAAGTTATAATTTTTTATTTTATAACAGCAAAAAGTTTTTCTGATGTAAAGTATTTTTAGTTCTTAATCAGTTTATGAAAACAAGACTGTTTAACTGTGTGTGATTTTTAATTTTTAACTGTGTCAGAAGAATGTTTATTTAGTTACATTTCTGTCATTTTCTAACAGAATTTGTTGTATGAAAAAGTCATTTTATTTCCTAATTAGTTAATGAGAACAAGACTGTTGACTGATTGTACTATAAGTTAAAGAGACTTATTGACATACTTCACTTTTTCGTAATAAAATAAAACATGATTATAAGAAAATTGGCTCTTATTCTGCAAAAATTGCAAATACCCGGGTATATGAAAAAATAATAGTCGATACCCTGGTATTAAAAGAAGTCGGGTACGCGAAAAATCTAGTATTTATTAACTGTAGGTTTCTTAAACTAGCACTGAAAATGCGACATCGAACGTGCTAAACGTTTAGTTAAATATGACTTTATTTCGGAAATAACGATGTCGTTTGTTCTGTCGATTCTTTTTGGATTTGTTTGTTCAGGATTATAGTTACTACTCATTTGTTAACTTAGAAAATTAGCATAGGCTTGTGAAATTTCTAACAGATTGTGGTAACACTAGAATTGCTGATAGAGGCGACAAAAGAAACTGCTCTATTACGCCAATTTCCTTGATTTTACAATATCGGTTTTGTAAATTATTAAAATTCATTTAGTTTATACCCGCATCTTCGAGGTAGTATTTCTAATTTTACTGACAAGCGTCGAAAGAGATACAAGATGACAAACGAGTTTTTTTTGTAAACCCAAAGGTTAATCCTTAGTAGTGCTTCGATGTAAGTATCAATCTAAAAAGAAATTCAATCAACCGGGAATAACAAGAGAAAGTTTCCTCTGCATGGTATTAAAAAGACCTTTAGCGTTTAGCCACAAACTGAAAGAATGTATACAGTAAATATACATATATCATGATAAATTGTTGTATAAAATGCTACAGAAACAAAAGTTTTTTACAAAACTCAATTGAATTGAAACAGTCAGTTTCACATTTAAAGCTGTGATTTAATACTTGGAGTTTTCAATATATGTTCTAGACAAAAATAGATGGAAATTTAAATCATTATCATAACTACACTACATGGTAAGAGAAGAGAGATATATTAAACTTCATTTACTTTCTCTAGCGATGTGCCCCTTCCAATGTCTTGGATGGGCGCTGGAAAAATCGTAGGTAGGGAGAAAAAAGCTCATTATACTCTCGACTTTTGTTCATTAAATATATAAATAAACATCTCGTTGATATTTTCAATAGTAAATAGTACCAATAACAGCACATTTGAACAATGCAATTGTAGTGGATAAAATGGTCAATTTTTCCGTGCAGTACTATACGGATTATACGCTCTTCACCGGTTGAGAGTTTGGCCGAGAGTTGTCTCCTTCCTTTTCTGGCCTAGTGCTGTTCTTTTCTACTTTGCGCCGGCCAAGCTGAAAGTCACATCGCTACAGAAAGTAAACGATGTATTCCAGAGCCGGGCAAACTTTAACTTCGCAGGAGCCGCTACATGAGGTTAGTTTGAGTCACTCCATACCCTTCAATGAGTACGAGAGAGTAAGCAGTAATGAATAATTTTGTTTTGTCTTTTTACTCCCATATCAAGCCCCTTCATCCCGTAGACGAGCGAAGCCACTCTCGCAACTTAAATAATATATAATACCTACGAAAATTTTCGTTACTACGTTCGCAAAACTATTGGGTTTGGCTATAGAAGAGGGGACTCACCTACGAAAGGGAAGGGATAAGAAAAGGAAAGAACCATCTCACGCGCACTCGCAGGATCAATGAAGAGCTACTTGGTTAACCTTGAGGATCACTCGGGAGTCAAAAGAGCCGAGTTTGCCCGGCTCTGATGTATACTACTACAGTTAAATTATATGAAGAGAATATGGATATACAGTCTTTGTTAGAATTGTGACCTTGAAGAAATCTGCGCGAAGATAGAAAGAATACACACTAGGCGTGAGCAAGACAGAAATAGTTGGAAGAAGCTTGAACGAGCAGTGCTCTCGATGGGCGGTCTTAGGAAATCGGCTAGAACTGTACAGTACTAGACGAAAATGTTTAGCAATTTCTTAAAAAAAATGTATATAAATTAACAATAGAAAACAAAGCAAAAGTTTTGTAGGTGTGTAGAACGTTAAGTTAATTCACTTGTTATAATTTTTGGCTAAGTATGCTTTTACTTAAAGCATAATATGATTGAATTTGGAATTATATTACGGCACATCCTAATAAAGGGAAGGAGCATATCTTAAACTTCTTGAAACGAACAGTACATTTAGTTATTCCCGTAATTAATGTATTTTAGGATCAAACTTCAGCAACTACCACGGCTAGCAGTGGTCAAAAAGCAGACAAAAAATATAAAAAAATTTACTTAAGTGATTTCAAATTTTTTAATGCGCATTTCTTATTACAGAAAGCTACACTATAAACTCTTCCCAAGAGTCCATTATCAAATTTATATTCGTTTAAACATTAACAGTGTTGTATCCATTTTCAACAGATAGTGACGCATATTACACAGACCTACAAGAATTCCCTTATCAGCGAAAATTGCTTACTACATACAGCACGAATCCAACGTTATTATCTTAATGTGTGTTATCAGTGAAGGTAAGGGTATTGCTTTGCTCGACCGACGGAATTTATTGGATTCATTAAAACATTTTTACGACTAGGAGTGATGAGATAGGAGAGAGTAGTGGACTTACTTTTATGTTGCGAATTATCGGTTGCCTGACCATTAATTTCTAAAGGGAGTATTGTTACTTTACGTTTACTTAACGTATTATTGGTTGAAATTTTTTAAGTTTTCAAAATACCGAATTTGAAGTAAACAAATACATATAGGTAATATACCTATATGAAAACAAATGTTCCAATATTCGCCTTTGGAAATCGAATGGTAACGTTCGAACATTTGACATTCGAATCAAATAGTTCGAAGTTTTGTATTATTTGAAATTTTTCGAATAATTCTAATTTTTCTTAATAACTCGTTTCCTTTTCTATTAATAATTTTTATGTTTTTAATAATTACATTATACGATGTTGATTGGTGTGGCTCTTTACTTCTACTATATTTATTTTAATTAGTGTCTGCTGTAAAGTTTTGTTTTTTTATGGATTAGATAGTTTTAACTGAAGCATGTACAATAAATGGTTTATTTCGCGTATAGTTTGATTTACACATAAAAGTTTTGGTAAAAAATTGTTCCTAACTCCCATTTCTACCTCTAATTTGTCTCTGACTAGACCTTCACGCCTGAGAAGGTGTCCTACTAACCTATCTCGTCTATTTCTTATTGATTTTTATAAAGTCTTCTGTTGTCCTATTCTCTCTAATACTTCTTCATTTCTAACCTTCTCTATTCACGGTATCCTCATCATTCGCCGGTAACACCACTTTTCGAACGTTTCTAACCTTTTCCCACGCGCCCACCGTCCATGTTTCGCACTCGTGCGGCATCGCTCTCCAAACATCACCTTTAACAATCTTTTTCGAATTTCTAAATTAACTGTTCGCGAGCATAGAAGTGACTTCTTTTTATTGAAGGCTACTCGACCTTGCGCTATTGTCTGCTTTATATTCCTTCTATTACTTCCTAAAAAATTGTTTATGTATTTAGTTACTATTTTAATTGTTTTTCAGCTAGTAGTAGCTTAGACTCATGTTCTGTCGATATAGGAAACGGAATAATTGAATAGTGACAAACGGTAGAAATTTTTAATAACAAACCGAGGAAATAACATTATAAAGAAAGACTACTTGTATGATGACAATAATAAAAATACAAAGACAAGTTTAAACTCATAGATCAGATAGAGCCCTACTACAAATACAAACCACAAAATGTGTTAGAAAACCACTTAGCCAAGTTATATTGGGATAGAGACGTAATTACAGATAAAACAGTTAATCATAACAGACCTGATATCACACTGACCATCAAAGACACTAAAACGACCTATCTAATAGATGTTGCAGTACCAAACACTGAAAATCTTAAACAAAAACATATTGAGAAAATTCAAAAATATATTCCATTAGCAGATGAAATAAAAGACATGTGGAATCAGAACACAGTTCGAATTATTCCAATAATAATATCATCAATAGGCGTTATACCTAAAACATTACACGCTAGCCTAGCCGAGTTGAAACTGCTACAGAAATCGGTAATCCTTGATACATGCGGAATAATGCGTAGATTTCTTAACAGTACTGACATATCCCCCTTTTCAGAAAACACAACAGGTTAAATAAGAAGCAGAGTTTTTAATACTCACTGATCATATTTTAGGACAAGAAGAACCGTTAGCTCCCTAAATTTTAAGAACAGAAAATTGGTTTCTATATCCCAAAAGATGTGAGTGAGGTTCTTTGGCATTAGCCCGTCTTCACTTGCTTAAAGTTACCAGTGCAAACTGAGAAGACCAGGAAAATAATAATAATAATAATCGCCACAGTAGTAACACTTAAATCAGCAATATCAATCTTTCAAATTGATAAATTTTAATTATATGTAATAATAAGTCGTTTTCTATGATTAATAAAATAAAAGACTCTTTTTCTTTCTGACATGCTCTACAATTTATAATTTTGCAATGGAGAATGTAAAGCTGTAGAATAAATATATAAACAAGTATATTGCTCACGTAAGTGATATTTTAACATCTTATTAAAGCAGCTGCATGCGATGCTGGGACTAATAAGTAGTTCGATTCACGCCATCCAGGCATCCAGCTCATGATTCTGGAAAGGTATGCTCTGTGGGGAACATTGCTATTTGTTAAGGTTACCTTGTTTTATGACCTTGTTGGAAATGTAATTATATTTTACGTACAGATAAATTGATATCCTTACGATATTTTCAACTTGTTGAGATTCCATTTTTTTACTTGATCAAATCAGTAGCTCAAAACCATCCTGACTATTTCTGAATTTCGCGTTTTTATTGAAAGAAACGCCTTAATAGACAGAAAAGGGAAAAAATAACACGCGAGTGCAACTAACTGCAGCTAGTTTTAGAAGCAAATAATTTTTGCTTTGTGTTTCGATAGACACTTTTTACTTCTGTGCATTTTTTGTTTTCTCGCTGACAGTTTAAGAATATCATAAAAGGTTTGTTTTAGTTTCAATAGTGCTAGTTTCTGACTTTGATCCTGATTGACAATAACCCACAAAAAATGTTATTATGTTATTTAAAATGTTTATAATTATTAATTCACCGTAGTCCGGACGGCGATCTTTGAGAACATTGTGAAAATCGGATACTTTATTCGATCAATGAAGCCATTGCACTGCTCCGGCAATGATGACGATGACGCGTACTCGCGTGGTACCGCCGGTGTATTCCCATTGCACTGTTCATATATGACCACCATGTCGTCCACATATTCTGCGTGTGAATACATTGGTTTTTGCTTGATATTTCCACATTCAACTTATTTTTGTATGTTGTGGTAATACTTCAAACGCTAACGGGTGCACATTATTACTAATCATTACCTACAATTGATTTGTCTACGTATCAGCTGTTTGCGAAGGTCACAAATAGGTATGTATGTTTCGTCGAAAGCCGGTAAGATAACGCGGTAACTGTTTTCAATCATTGACGGCTCGTTAACTGGGGTACTTTTTGTACATATTTTTTACATCTACTACGTTATGATACAAAGACGAGATGCAATCTACAGTGCCTCCAGATATTATCCTTCAAATATTCTGGAATATTGATAAGAGATAGTGTATAATGTTTATATGAATAAAGGGAATTGTTAGGGTCCTCCGGATATACTGTATGGTGCAGTACAATCGTTTTATTTGCAATAGACGTTTGCATTCTTTTACTGTTGCATTATTCGGTTGTTAAAATCTGGGAAATTTATTAACATCTCATGTGGCATGAAGTTTTAAGTTTCATGTTATCCCGAGCGATAATAAAACCGAGTCTCGGGCGTCGGCATGCAAAGCCATAAAAGGTGTTGCTTTATTTTTCGGCGAACTGATTTGATGTCCGTTACCGTTGCCAAGCAATAAACAATACAAAAGAAATTCACCTGTCAAAAGAACCTCACATGAATCCACGGAAAAATAATAGCAGTGTATAATCGCGTTCTTAGCTCAAGGGACGAATCTGAACCAAACTCGGTCGATAATCGATTCGATTAACGACGATTATCTATTTTGAAATGCCTTTACGAAGGCGTGCACAAAATTGCACCAAACAACAGGTAATTTTCACTGATACATATTCAACGATGATAAAAATATATTTAACTTAATTATAAGTACGTTTACGTTCACATGGTATTAGTCTAATGAAAGGTCAACAATCTTTTATATTATATTTTTATTTTTGCTTGTAAAATCGACTTATTATACCCGTAATCAAGGGCAACACGATATGATATGAACTGATTTAATTGTAAATGTAAATTTCAAACTAGTGACCCGCCCCGGCTTCGCACGAGTTGAATGTAGACACTAATGTGAGCAGTGTTGAGTGATTAATAATATTATGATAATGATTATGATGACACATAGTAAAAGTGAAATTTCAACGGAAAAGTGGAAAAACGAATCGCAACAAAATTTTTACTTGTAGTTTTACGGGCAGGTTGGTTTTCAAATTTGACAAGTACATTAACAATCTGCCCGTAAATCGAAGTAAAAATTTTGTTGCTATTCGTTTTTCAACTTGTCCGTTGCCATTCATTTTTCCACTTGTGCGTTCAAATTTCAATTCTACTATGTGTCCCAGCACACATTTCGTTTTCACAGGTTTACTGCAAATTACGATTTAGTTTTTACACAGACCGCAAATAGAGGCAATGATGCCCAGCCATGTGGAGAGCAGAGGTAAGAAAACAACAGTTGAGCACAGCACACGCAGCCGGGACTCTAGCGGACTCCGCGCTCTTCGCGCATTATATCCATCTAATACAGCCGTTGCTGTCTTTCCGCCACCGCCAGTCAGCCTTTCTCTTCCTCCGCCGGTGCCGCCTCTCACCATGCGGATATACCGTCTACTCCCTCCGCGTGGTCGTAACGCTTTTTTGTGACAGAAAAAATCGTAATACCTCGTCGTTCATATAGAAGTTTCACTTCAAACAAGTGTATAGAAACGTTACTTGAACTAAATTGTAATCTACTCTGTATATACATACCCAACTGGAACGTCGAATACGTGAGAGGAACGGACTAAGAATGAGCCGGCAGCAAGGCTCTAACCCCACACTGGCTATTTTGATCAGCATTTTCCCTGGATTTAGGTTTTCCGAAAATTTATAATTACGGGTTTCCCGGAATCAGCAGGCAACCTCATTATTATAGCATCTGTAAAGATAAACTTTCTTAAGTACGTCCTACTACCCGCCCTAATCTTGGAATGGCCAATTTTACGATGTGTTTCTCCCTCTTAAAAGTTCAGCACCGTTTGAAATCGAATAATTATTATTGTCTCGTTATTAACAATTTCGATATTTTTAATAGCCTATGTCCTTCCTAATATCATTAAGAACACCATGTAAAAATTTCATGCAAATCCATACAGTAGTTACGATTAGCGAGTGCCAGAATAGAGGCCTCTTGTGTTTATGTATATAGTAGTATAGATAATAAACAATTTTTTTAATTGTAGACATGATTCTCATGGTAGAGTGCTCGGAAGCGTTAAATATGCTTAGAAGTCCATTTTGTAGGCACCATGGGGTTACAAGGTAATTTATGTATAGAATTTAAGCCTATATCTTACTGAATCGGAATCCAAAGGTAATAAATAAATAACCCGATCCGAAGGGATGTAAAAACAAAAAACCAGTTTTTATTGCATTTCCTATAAAAATGAAATATATTTTTTATCAATATTTCAAAGTTATTGTTGAGTTATATGACAGAAAAGATTTTGAAACTCGCATGTCTCTCGTTCCTCGGAAAACAGCCTTAACAGACAAACGAATAACAGTGTGAACCTGTAAGGGTTTCTGACAATGCCAGGTAATTCTATCAGAGAAAAAAGAAAACAAGCACCAGCAATAACAATTTAATAAATATAACAAAAAACCTACTTTAGATTGTATTGGGATAAGTTCTTCTACTTTGTATTATTTATTGATTACTTATACTGAATCAGTTGCTATTTCGGTATGGTTCTTGTGTTTACTTTTTTTGTGAACAAGAATACATCAGTATGGCCAATTGTTACAATTTCTGTCGTTTGCTGGTATGTATATGAGGTTTTGATTAATAATAACCTATTAATATGATTCTGTGATCTTGCAGACTTTTAGTATTTATAAATATTATAGGTTAGGCTCGTTTCAATAGTTTCAACTCAACCCAGAATTAAAATTTCACTAGTTTAGTGTTTCAACAACTTTTTAACGGGGCGTAATGTGGTTTAAGACGTTGGTGAAGGTGTTATTTAATAAGAAGCCCGTCAGAACGAAGACATAAACTCTATTAACCATAATGTTTTGCCCGATATCCGCCACAGCTAATGCCGAGTACCCGATAAAATCACTATCCGGTACATCTCAAATTTAAGGCGTTCATTTACGTTTGTGTTTGTCATCAATACAATACTACAGTATTTTATATAATAAAGTAGACACGTGGTTAGTGATAATGATATTGACGCACCAACTGAAGCTTTGCGAGTGGATGGAACGTGATGGAATACTAGCAACGTTGTCGCGAATGTTCACAAACGAGCAGCAATGATGACAACGGAAACGAATGCGAACGAATTCAATTCCCGGCTTTAGATAACGTTGAGAGAGGATTTCCTCGTAAACTTATCCAAAATGCTAGGTACAAGAAGACTTTCTGATTAGGTTGCTATGCACGAAAATTATGTAGAGATAGTATTTATAGTTTAGGGTTTAAGTTATGTTATAGTATGAGGAATTGCGATAATGTCAGTGCTCTGCTTCGACGACAACAGTAGTTATCCATCCAAATTTACACGGGTTCAACTAGTCTAACAATCAATATACTGTAAGTTATTTGTTACAATTTCCTATAAATCAAACACGCTTGTGAACCGTAAAGTTAATTAAAATGTAGTTTTAAAAAATGTTCTTGTATTAACGCCTTTAGGTGAGTGATCCAATAATCTAATTTGGGTTATGCAACGCTGTTATGCTATGTGGATTGCACAAGCAGCTGAAACAAAAATATGTAGCTTGTTACGTATCAAGTACGATACTTAATAAATGTTACAACATTTTAATATGCTATCTATGAAATGAATAGTGGTATTTTAAAATTTTATTACTTTCAAAAAAAATAATGCTTAATATCAAAAATTTTGAAGTACTGATGCCGCCAAAAAAGAGGTTGCTATGTATTTTTAAAGTTTGCACTTTTATTTGAGTAACATTCAAAAGGAATATTGATTTTATTTCTTAATTTATACTAATATTCATCGCACAAACTACTACATTATTCGTCTCTACTCTTAATGATAGAAAGTGCAAACACTTGTACTGCTGGGAGCAATTCTGTACATACTGTACTGTACTGTATTACGAGGAATTAGTACTTCCAGAAGCACCCAACTTCCAAACTGCTACACTTTTTAATATTTAATTATTATCGTTATTTTCATTAGTTCAAAATCGGTGGCCAAAACAAAAACGCGTTTCCCGACGCATATCATTTTTATTTAAAAATATTTCGCGCAAGTGGCAGCGAGTGTATATACTACCAGAAGTGAATGAAATCTAGGAATTGTATACAATTCCTAGAAAATGCATATAAAATATTGTTTCAAAGAGTTTTACATTTCCTAGGAATTGTATGAAATTCCGATATTGTACTAGAAAATGTATAAAACTAATGCTTTCTGTGAGTAAAATATTCTATCAGGCAAGGACATTTGATGAACTCCAATCTGTCATAAATCTACCTAACCAAACAATGACGTCACCAATGCATATACATCTCCAAACAGCATGCCATATTATTACCTATTTTATGTCAGAGGCCGCTAAATATTGTTTTTAACGTTCGATAACTATGCTCCATTATCATTTTCATATATATCAACATGATCAGCATATTCACCTCTACAACATCTAAAAATGCATATGAATTGGTGACATCATTGTTTGGTTAGGTAGATTTATGACAGAATGGAATTTAATTGATATGTTAAATTATTTTATTCATAGAAAGCATCAGTTTTATACATTTCCTAGTACAATATCAGAATTTCATACAATTCCTAGGAAATGTATGCATTTCCCAGGATATGCGTGTATTAAAAAATCTTATTTTACAGATTTCGTAAATAGCCTCGGAATTGTAAACATTTCCTAGGAATTGAATGTATATAATTTCTAGACTTCGTACATTTCCGGTAACATATACACACAATGCACTCGTGTTTAGTACCTCGAAGTATTTCGTCTAGGGATCTCTCGCGGTTGGAACGCCTCGGTGAGTGTGTACTATCGACTTTAAGTTTTAAAAAATTAAAATTATTATATAAGTGAAAATATGTGTAGTGAGCAATTGTCACATAGGTATGACCATAAAATGTACGTAGCTCATTCAACAGATGCTCTGTTATTATAGCGACAGTTATGAATTTTTAAATGAGTGAATTCACACAATTCAGTATAATTATTCTGACGATTTATACTCATTCCATTAAACAACAAAAATGTGCACTTATTTCGTAAAACTTAATTGAGAGGTTTTATGTCATTGAGCAGCTGTATTGCTTTTTGATATGCATCGACATTACTTTGTTTTATCTACACCCTAGTTATGAGTTGCAATACATTGAAAGGCCCTTGATTAAACGAAATCAAGCGTACAAAAGACAAATTGTGCAAGTAAAATTGCTACAACGAAAGCTTCGCATTTTTATGTCCGACCTCACATTATGATCGTATTGTGTTGCAGTCGCAGCTGTCTTGTGAAAGTTGTGTAGGAGTGCGAAACAGTAACAGGGTGTACGAACACGATTCATTGTATACCACCTCGCTAAAATGATACGTATACGTACGTACTAATTCAAACAAAATAACTTCCTTCTTCTTTTAGTGATTATTAATAATTATTCTTTTGAAGTAGTTGTTGCTAAAATCCCAAACACAGCATAACTGAACTTGCACCTAAAGTCTTGGTTTTTGCGAGCATATTGAAGAAGTATTTTCAAAACCGTCCGGTTGTAATTCAGTGCAATTTCGCTATCTGTCGTTTGTCGTCAGTTCTTGTCTGTAATTTGTAGGGTAAACATTATTATAAAAATAGGTTAAATATGACTAATATTACTAATAGAAAAAATTAATGAATCTGGTGAAGAAAGCCGTCCTTTATGGGGTCAAAAAGAAATGTTTCATATGGGCAGCGAATATAACTAGTCTTTAAAAATACCCTCTTATATAATAAACATCAAGATGATTAACCATGGGTTATTATAGGTATAAATATTTATGCATATTACCGCAATAACAAATAGCTCAAGTAGGCATCGAGATGTGTCCAACTGGATGATTCCGAAACAAAAGAACATGACCACTACAACACTCGTCACTGCGTGTGATGATCCAGAGCAGTCAAACAAAAGCATTCTTTGGTTAATACATATATTGTATATGTTCTTTATCTATTGAAAAGCCTTTTTGGCTCTGCATATATTTCGTTTTCTTAAATATCTACATACAAGATTTTGATACAGTTACAATAGCAACAGCAGTAAAATCGACATAGACATACAAGTATCGCTTAATTAATACTTTATATACGCCATCAGTTTGTTTTAGGTTCTTCAGGTTTCACTAGCTTCAGCAGTAATATATCTTCTTCATTTGTAAATTCTTCTAACAATAAATATTGCAGAAAATATTCCATAGTATAAACCTACCATAGCACAGCACAGATCATATTGAAATTCAGTGATTTTCGTTGTTCTTGAAAACCAAGGCCCATTAAGTTAACCTAATAACCTCAACCAAACCAAACTAGCCCAGTTCAAATACTAAAAGATCAGCATTCACCAATAGAAAGTAATCACTATTTTTTAGATTGAAGTCGAATTAATTTTGTTCTTTCAATTTAATGAATGAATGAATTCAGAAATAAATTGACAGTGATAGCAGTGAAATAAATAGCTCAGTGAATAGTGATATATCAACAGTCGTGTAAATAAATAGAATAATTCATAACCTAAGTTTAGTAATAATTCAATAGTGTTTTTAAGTTCTTTAATAATTAGTGTAAATAAATAGTTTTTGTCGTTATCAGTCTTAGAAGTTCATTTTGTTAAACCCACGAACATTACAATATAATATATTGACGGGGACAGAAATTCTCCATGATTAGTGATTCGAAAGGATTATTGTATCAGAGATTTTGTACCCAACAGAGGTCCAGTCCCTTCACTAAAATGAGTAGTTTATCACAACTGAAAAACTACTCATTTTTGGACAGTTTACGATGTGAAAAATTTACTGGAAATGGGTTCAAGTCTAATCCCATCAAGGGAACATATCGAATTGCCTTGTATATGTGGCAAACTAAATCCAGTAGGATTA
>NW_020439058.1:304792-315181 GCF_000699045.2 Agrilus planipennis | reverse complement strand
TTTTTAAGTGTTATTCATACATTGAAAACCGATATTTTCTACTAAAAAACCGGTTTTCGAATTTCAATTTTCTCCAAAAAACCGTTTTTTAAAAACCGACAAACCCTAGTTTAAAACTAGTTGATAACTGGTATAAAAATTGTCAATAAGGATAAATCTACTAACGTACTTTTACTCTTTGTAAAAGTAATTGCCCGCCGGTTAAGCTGAATGAGAAAATTATTCCGCAACTAAACAAGGTTAAATACCTTGGTATGCATCTTGATCGTCGTCTTAGGTACCTGGCAGGATCACATCTGGAATAAGAGAAAACAGCTTAATCTAATTTTTAAAAAAACGTACTGGTTATTAGGAAGAAGATCTCAAATGTCAATAGAAAACAAAATTCGTTTATATTTGGCTATCCTTAAACCAGTATGGACTTATGGAATTCAACTGTGGGGCACCGCATCGAAGTCAAACAATAATACCTATTATAGAAAGATTTCAAACTAAAACCTTAATAAATGCTACATGGTACGTGCCAAATGATCAAATCTATTAAGATCTGAAAATTCCACCTGTTCAAGCAGAAATTCTGCGACATTCTGCAGCTACAAAAAAAGGTTCATCAAACCAGCTTGCCAGAAAATTACCAACTTTAAACAACAAGAAATCAAGACTGATACGTTATAGAACAATTGAATAATAAATTTTCTATTGTAAACATTGAGACAAAGTAACTTTCTATTTTATTTTAATACTAGCTTTTCCCCGCGGCTTCGCTCGCAGAAATTAATATTGTTTCTCCATAAAACTCCAAATTCACCCTTACATCGTTTTAATTTTATGTAATGTCGCCATCATAGATTTCAAAGACAAACGTAGCAACAACATTTCATCCTTAAGGGTTGATTTTTAAAAATTGCCAAAACACTGCAACAACGAGCAACCTTCGAATAAATCCGAGTACAAATAAAATATACCTCATGAAAACGTTGCAACCTCTTTTCATTTGATTAATAATATCAAACATCATATATACCAAGTTTCAAGTAAATTCAACCACAAATAAAGTATGTCCCAAACAAAAATTGCAACACGTTTTTACCCCCTCGCTTTGGAGGTTGAATTTTTTAAAATGTCGCGATAGGTCTTTCAGAAATTAAATGAGGGACCATTAAGACCAAGTTTCAAGTAAATTTGACCACAAATATTATATGTTCCAAGTAAACATTGCAACTCCTCTTCATCCCTCCCCCAACAGAGATTGAATTTTTAACCAATTTCAGGTAAATCGAATCAAAACCAAACATGCAATCTTTGCAAACCCCTTTCAGCTTCCTAAAGAGGTAGAATTTTGTAAAATGTTGAAATAGGTATATACGTCACTAATTTTATATGAAAAAGCATTAAAGCCAAGTTTCAGGTAAATCTGACTATAAATAAAACACTATACTTAACCATAGACAACATTACGTTTAATCAGTTGCGAATTATAATTCCATGTCAGTTGCGTTTTGTTATACCATTTTTAACAAATGAACGGCTAAACTGATGTTTTAACTGATAAATTTTTCGTTTTGCTGTCAGTTGCGTTTTGTCATTCCATGTCAGTTGCGTTTACATTTACGTTTTTCCCGTGGAACATGATAAAAAGTATCCTATGTCCGTCTTCTGGTTCTAAGGTACCTCCCCACCAATTTTCAGCCAAATCGGTTTAGCCGTTCATGAGTTATAAATAGTGTAACTAAAACGACTTTCTTCTATATATATATATAGATTGCACTAACTTTTGAGCGGACACACAATTTATTAATGATGTATCTACTTTTTTATAGATTTACCTAAAAAAATCAGGTCTAATCCAAACTTTTCCACTCAAAAATCGAACTTTGATTAATATATTGTATTGTACATTATATAGGATTCTCGAAATGATTGGAGATCTTTTGCCTTAATATGCGTTGAACTGGTTTAATTTTCATTTGGTCTCTAATACAGAAATCGCACACACAGTCAAGTGAAGACTTGACTGTATTCGCGCAGAGTAAACGGTACTAAATCGATCCCTATAGCAGGCTCAAGCACTCTGTGGAATGTCGTAAAACGAATAGTTGTAAGTGCAATCGCTTGCTCCATTGATCCCGTTAATGATTTTACCTTTAAACATTCCGCGGGAAAAGAAGTGCGCGGTCCTTAAATCTTGAACGCACGGAAAGGAATACTGTGTTATCAAATTCTATTACCACATTTTAACCATTCGATGAGAGTGGACGTTGTATGTGTTTAATTTTTGAAAAAATAAAATAAAATAAAACCAAACTGAGTACTTACCATAGCTAAGTCATTAAAAACAGAAATTAGCTTTCACTGACCAACATACACGCGTATGAGTGCTATAAATTAGGTTTTACAACTTTTGCTGCGGTTTCACCATAAACTGAGTGAATTCTGTTCAGTTGAATGACCATAAAAGTCAAACCAATGATATATTCTGTTTATGTACTGCGAATTATCACACCTGTTATTAGTGCATATTTCATTATTTTGATTAATTTTACTTCTATAACTAAAGGAAATATTGATTGAGCAATGGTACAGAATTATTTATTTATTGGGTAAAAAAATTCAAAGAGAAGAAAATTATTTCAGACTACATTCGGTAGCACGATGGTAGCTACAGCCCTATGAATGATACGGGATCCCCGAGCTACAGAGGCTCCTAACATGTGTAAGCAAAAATTAGTAAAATGTATCCACAATGTCACTTAATCTTGTACATTCCGGATAAAACACAAAAAACACTGTCATAGGTACGTTCCTATAGAGTTTTCACTTCAGAAATGACAAAAGTCTTACAGAAAGCTAGTATTTTATTAAGTAATCTTTTGAATAGACTGAGCGAAATAAGAAATCAAAATTCATTGAATAGTTTACTAAATGAGTCCAGAGATTTAGCAAAAGAGTGGGGAGTAACAATTGTTATTAAAAGTAAAAAGCGAAAGAGTTATCACAAGATGAGAGAATTTCAGACCCGGAATCATATTTCAGAGTCAATGTATTCTGTTGCTGTTTAGATGTATCAATTTCTCAAACTAAATAAAGATTTCAAAGCCTTAGTGACCTGAATAATATGTTTGAAGTATTACAACCGGAGAAACTCCTGTCTTTTTCAAACGAAGTGATAAAAAACGCTTCCAGTAAACTGTCGGCTAAAAGTAAAGACAACTCAGTTAATTTTTATGAACAATTAATTGCTCTGAAAATATGCTTAAAATCTAAAATTCAAAAAATGGAATTCCATCCAGTTTTCTGGAGGTAATAACAGCATGCTTTCTATTCTTGACCCTTCCAGTTACAATCGCAACAGCTGAAAGAAGTTTTTCAAAATTAAAACTGATAAAAAATTACCTAAGGACTTCGATGGGGCAGAAATGGCTATCAGACTTGTCACTATTGTCTATAGAGGCAGAAATTTTAGAAAAACTGAAAAAAGGCAAGAAAAGTGTATATTTAATTTGAATTATTTGGCTAGCTCAATTTCTAAGAGGATGTGATAACTTATAATATTTATTTTAATTTAGTTCAAGCATTTTTGTTTTTTTTTTTGTGAGAAATCTTTACCCTTCATTTGGGTCCCCACCTAATTTTGATACAGGGCCCCTCCAAGGTAACTTGATTAATAGTATTTAAATACCTAAAGCAAAGTTCTCATTATGTTTTTTTGTTTAATTTTTTAAATGAGAAGTTTGTATATTATCACGTGGTTTTTAATTATTTAGGTAATCTATTATTCTATGTTTACATTATCTGCCATTTGTACTTTTAAGGCAATAGGAATTTAAATGCATCTAGCTATGTATACCGCACAACATCAAACATTTTATTTTTTTAAATCGTTTCTGGGTAATAAGAGGCATGAAGTAGAATTAATACGTGCCATCATAACGGGAAACCGCTTTACTGTAATAAAATCAATCCTCAGCACTCGTATAAATGCATACCATTTTCTTACACTCGAACCTTTGCCAAACAAATGATAATTTACTAACGAAAAGCAAATCTCAGCTCATTAGGGTTGCAAACGATTGGAAAACTAACACCAATGTTTCGCCACAAGGTAGTTTTTAACGTCCAAAGCCTCCTATCAAAGTCTCCTATACTTCATTTACCTTCTCTAGCGATGGACCCCTTCCAATGTCTTGGATGCGCGCTGGCAAAATCGTAGGTAGGGAGAAAAAAGCTCATTATACTCTCGACTCTTGTTCATTAAACATACTTTTCCATACAGTGCCTGCCAAAAGTTTTGTTCAATCATGAATAGCAGTGCGAGTCGAAAACAAGCGTTAAAGCCTTTAATATGTCTTCAAATATAAATAAACATCTCGTTGATATTTTCAGTAGTAAATGGTATCAATAACAGCACATTTGAGCAATGCAATTGTAGTGGATAAAATGATCAGTTTTTCCGTGCAGTACTGTATGGATTATACGCTCCTCACCGTTTAAGAGTTTGGCCGAGAGTTGTCTCCTTCCTTTTTTGGTCTAGTGCTGTTCTTTTCTACTTTGCGCCGGTCAAACTGAAGGTCGCATCGCTACAGAAAGTAAACGAAGCATGTATACCTAGAGACGAAACGATGGTGTTGGTTTTCCAATAATAAATCATTTATAACCCCGATGAGATCAGATTTTCTTTTCGTTATTCCTATATAATTAACCAATGGACTAGTAACTACGTACTACATACTAGATTGCTAGTTAATTAATCTCTTATTACATAGAGGTTTTAGATGAGGAAATGGTGCGTTGATTGTCCGAAAATTTGTTTGTTTGATTGTTGTTGTTTAAATATCTATGGTATTCGTTGTAGCCTTGCGGATGCCTGATAGATTACAAGAGAAACGTAGGTGTCGTTTGTGACATTACATTATTTTTTACTCCCGATTTGGCAGTGATATCTATTTAATAATATATATATTTAGTCAGTTTGCTTTTCTTGTACCGTGCCCTATTTAATTCGAATTTATTTGTCTTATGCGGCTTGCGATCTACTAAATTATGTATAAGGAAACTGAAAGTGACCGAATTCCTGTCGGCGACCTTTCTACAACAGTGTTCGAGGATTTCGCCAGTAATGCAGCAAATTCGAAGCATGTTCGACAACATTTTATACGTCTGGACCATCAGTGAAGTATGACTTATGGACGCTCATATACAATTGTATTGTCGCGCCATCGCGAATAAGCATTACCTATACCTATATTCGCAGATCAGATTCACTTTACCCGATTTGTACTCATTGAATTACAACTATAAAATACATATATTATTAAAAGAAGTAGCAAGATTCAATGTTAGCGAAACGACAATATGTCATAAACCCACCTGAATGTTCGATCGATGTATCCGTTACTGTGAGTTTTAAAATTTAAAATGAAGCGATACATGTCAACAATCATCAAATTCGATGGTGTAAGTCCAAAATTATCTAATCAATCTTTTGAATTGGAAACATACAGTGGAATTCGTTTATTATGATTCCGTCTGTATTGACCAACCGCTTAATATGAAGTAATTGCAGTGTTACGTTTGGTTTTCATATTAAATTCTCTATAGCAAAGTTTGGATATAATGGCTCCGTTTAAAATGACATCGTTTATTAGACTGATTCTCAAGAAATCTCTATAGTGACCCAAATGATTAATAATAACATTTTCGCTCATTTTTCTGGCACTTCTTATGTATATTGATATTACAATTCATCGTTCTTTGTCTTTTTCTGTTAATAAATATATACAATTTGTAGTTTTTCTCTCTATTAAACTAAATAACTAACCAAAATAGAAATGGATTAATGTATTTGTTCGGCAAACCAGAAAATCATATACTGTTCTCTCTTTTATTGATTTTATTAATAAACAATTTCTATATACTTACCTACGATTTTATTTATTGTTAACAATGTGTCACTTCATTTTTTATCTGCTCATCATTAATAATCATAATTTTACTCATAATGAAGATATTACCGTTGGTATACTCTATTGGCTTTATTAGCGTTTTTGTGATCACATTTTAGATGCATCTATTTCAAAATTTCAGGACCCTTTACATGTGCGGCTTTTGTTGCATAACTGCATTCATATTGTAAGTACATTACGAAATCGTTGACTCGACTGGTAACCTGTACACCCTTAAATCATATATGTAAAATACGTATATATAAGTATACAGGGACGGGGTGCATATGGCTTTCCTTATAGCGCAAATTTTCAAATGACAGAAGATAGCCGAATATTTATTATAGATAATTAACCTCAAAGAAACTCCTTTATCAAATCTTAGTAATATCCTAATTTCCATTCACTGAAATTGAACGCATCCTAAATTTCGGACATTAATAGTAAAATAAATAATTAAATTTCCGAAGAAAATATTAATATATTATGCTCTAAGCCACGTGCCTTGCTATGATTCAGGTACAATAATAATGATGAGCATTTTTAGGTGGTAGAAATTTGCAGAAATCAGCAAACGGGTGGAGTTTTGTCACTGTGCAAGGTTCATGAGATTCTGTACTACCTCTACCCAACAAGTGTCCCTTATCGTTTTTGCAGTGTGGTTTAATGAATTGTTTTTGTTTATTCTATATAGTTTCAGCATCCTTAAATGATCCAAATAAATGTTGGCTTTTGTGGCTAAAATATGTGAATAAATAATTAGTATGTTACGTCATAATAAACGGCTCATTGACCTTAATTCACCTCTAACATACTTATCTTGACCTTCTCTTTACTCATTTTGTACGTACTTGCCTGCGTACGTCTTTGCTAATTATAAAGCTAATTATAATTCTCGATTGATTATAATAAAGTAAAGCGGTTTCTTGTTTCTGTTGGCACGCAAATTTCCACTTTATGTCTTTATTACTCGGAAACAACCCAAATTTAAAATAAAATGTGATGATGTTGTACGGTATACGTATGTATTTAAATTTCTATCGCCTTAAAAGTAGAAATGGCAATATCGTCTTGGCAAATACAATAAATTCGAATATGTAAATGTTCTTAACAATAAAAGCGCTAAGAAAGATATTAACATAATTACTAACAAGAAAATTACACCAAAAATATGAGCGTTTTTTCTTTCAAATTCCGAGAGAACCCATGAAATTTATGACGAATATTTGCATCGTTATGTTCCATTCATTAGTAGTAACATAATACACACACGGTTCCCTCCCAAATCCGTTCCGGAATTTTAAATTTTTATTCTCGATGTACGATATCGATAGTTTTAAATGATTTAAACAAATATTCAAATTTAGAAAGGATTAAAATGACACGATCTCAGCAAGTAACCCGTCTGTGTAGTCGTCATCGTCATATTGATATACTTAACATGTAGATTCTTTGTAAATACCTCGTCATCATCATCATAGGGTCGTCAGTCCTAAGACTGGTTGGACACGTACCTCCACTCTTTACTATCCTGAGCTAAACTTCGCATTTCCCTAAAACTAGAACAACCCACATCCTTAACTACTTGTGAACAGTAATCTAACCTAGGTCTACCTCTACCCCTCCTAACTCCTGCTTCTGCCTCTAATATGTCTCTGACTAGACCTTCATGTTTAAGAAGGTGTCTGTTCGCGCAAGGTCCTAGAACCTTATTATTATTATTATCATCAAAGTGTCTTCGGTAAAAGAGATGAGGGTGGCGGTACCACCCCTACCCCATTTTGGTTGCACTCTATAAATTGAGTTGTTCCTCGAATTTCATCTATCCTAGCTAAGTTATGTCGTTAAATTAATTCTTCTTATTTTTCTAAGTGTTAATTGTTAAGTGTTCCTTAAGTTTGTATATAGTTTTTTGGTTAATATACGGTTAAAAAACATTGAAAAGTTTATTAGAGAAAGTGAGCTCTTGTCAAAGTTACAAGTAGCATTTCCACGAAACAGTGTCCTACCAACTTATCTCGCCTATTTTTTATTGACTTCCATAGAGTCTTCTGTTTTCCTATTCTTTCTAATACCTCTTCGTTTTTAACCTTTTCTACCCACGTTATACTCATGTATGTAAATACCTACCATTCTTAAATTTCAATTTTATCGAATGAAGTTATGGCTGCAGTTGTGTCATTCCTACATGTACCCATGTTCTTATATAACGGGCTCGGGCCATTTACTAAACCACAATCGACTAAAAACCGGAATTTTGACCAAGTTCATGGTGTGTTAAGTTGAGGCTTTATTATTTAAACAGACCGGACTCGGTATCAAATTTCGGAGCAACATGTGTAGTATTCAAGACTCCGACAAAGAGCCACAACATCAGAGGAGAGATTTGAAACTCAAACATTCCGATAGTATTTCTGTATTATATTTTTCATTTGAAAATATTAAATCCAAGACTGGATCGTAAGGTTTAACTAGACTAGCACTTCTTTATGACATCAGTCTTTTTAACGGTTTGGTTAAGTTTGTTTTTTTACGGAATACTTGACCCGTTATCATTATATAAATATAAAATTAATCATAAAAATTTTATATAACTCATATATCAATTTTGTCATCTTAGAAATCAAATTTTTCGATTGTGTTTTGGTCTCGTTGTGTGTTCTGATGTTTGAGGTGATGAAATAATAAAAAGCGAAATAAAACGGTAACAACTTTAATAAAACAAGAACGAAAAATGAAACTAGAATTTAACAAAGTAGAATTTGGAAGATGAAGTTAGGAAAGATAAGTCAGAACTGATAGTACATTGGAAATTAGAATACTACAAAGATTACAAGGGAGGAGCTAGAAGAATAAAAATTAAGGTAGGGAACGAATCAGAAGTGTAATAGTTTGGGAAATTTTAAGATAAGAAATATTGAAAGAAATATCGTTGATCCCACAGCTCCGAAGAAACGCATCGTTAAAATTAAAATTAGAAAGTAACAAGAACAGTAAATAATATCATGCAGTTAGTCACAGGGTTGAAATGTTATTAAGAGATTATAGGAAAGTACGAAAGCAATTAAGTTCTTTGTACAGAGAAGAAAAGGTACAGAGAAGGAAGTACAGAAATAGAATTGTTCAGAATACAGTGTCAACAAGTAGATATTCCTATATTTAAATGGACTTTGTTGGAGCATGCGTAATCCTAAAATGTAGCATCGTACTACAGATGGCGTTTACCGCGCCATTTGTGGTATTTTCTAAAACGCGCTGTTAACACAGCAGGTAAAAGTTGGTCTGTGTTGTGATCCGAGCGGCATGGCCGAAAGGTCTAAACCATTGCTTAGCATTCGGGAGGACGCCGGTTCGATTCCGGGTCCGTCTGCCTTGGTCCAAGTTTTTCTGTGGTTTCCTTGGATCACNAGGTGTACCTTTACCCAAACAGTTTAATTATTTATTTTTCATTATTTAATATTGTTTAGATTAAGAAAATGTATTAAAACACTTTTAATTTGAGACCAATAAAAGTGTTTTACCGCATAAGCCGTGATATAACGTTATAAAACAATGTCAAATAATGAACAAATATAATTTTAATGAGTGGATATGACAGAAGTACACTTCCTACATATTACCTGTGAACAGAAATCATAACGGATCAATAATTAACATTCGGTAGTATTGCGAAATTTATAATCTTCTTTTATTAACAAATTAATTGTTGCTCACCTGTTCCATTGGGATGCAATTTAACAGAATTAATAACTAATAATATTTTAATGCTACAGGAGCCGGATTTCTATGTTAAAAGTGGACGAGTAGTTTTTCTCGATAAGTCTTCATTTATTGAGGAAAATTTATCTCTGAAAAATGGGAGCCCTCACACTTATAAAAAAAATTATTCGTAACAACTCTCTCATTTAACCTTTTCCCTAAAATCAAGAGAAATAAAATTGTAGAAAAAAAGCGAAAAAGCGACGAAAAGTAGTCCTTTATTTATAAACAAAACTAGCTTTTCCCCGCGGTTTCGCTCGCAGAAATTAATATTGTTTCTCCATAAAACCTTTTAACTCCCAATTCACCCTTACGTTTTAATTTTATGTAATGGTCGCCATCTTAGATTTCAGATACAAACGTAGCAACAACATTTCATCCTTAAGGGTTGTTTTTTAAAAATTGCCAAAACACGTATTTGCTTAATTTCAATAATGAGCAACGTTCGAGTAAATCCGAGTACAAATCAAATATACCCCATGGAAACGTTGCAACCTCTTTTCATTTGATTAATAATATCAAACAGCATATATACCAAGTTTCAAGTAAATTCAACCATAAATAAAGTATGTCCCAAACAAAAATTGCAACACCTTTCCCTTTTTTAAATTGTCGAGATAGATCTTTCAGAAATTAAATGAGAGACCATTAAAACAAAGTTTCAAGTAAATCTGATCACAAATAATAT